>NC_044908.1:55669651-55969651 GCF_001633185.2 Quercus lobata
CATGGGCGACGAGATCGGTCATGGGCAACAAGATCGAGATGATCGGTCATGGGCTATGAGATTAAGACGACGAGATCGGCGACATCGATGAGCTATGGGTCGAGAACAAGAATGAGAACAACGGCGCTAATGAGCTTTGGGTTGAGAACGACAGCGCAGATGAGCTTTGGGTCGAGAATGAGATCGGTTTTGGCTGGATCGGTCTTGGGTGGTGACGATCTAGATGGTGGTGCCGGTGCTGGAGTGCGATCTCGGTGGTGGTGCGATTTAGAGGGCGGTGGCAACGTGCTTCAGGCAGCGGCGGGCTTCAATCAACAGTGGGGTTTAGGTCTTAGGTTCAAGCGCGGCGGTGGGCTTCAATCAACGGTGGGGTTTAGGTCTTAGGTTCAATCTCTCTCTCTCTCTCTCTCTCTCTCTCTCTCTCTCTCTCTCTCTCTCTCTCTCTCTCTCTCTCTCTCTCTCTCTCTCTCTCAGGTAGGCTGAAAATGGGTGTAATTAGTATAAAGGTAAAATAGAAGAGGAATTAATTTTACACTGAAAGGCTTGATATTTTACGGTCAATGGAAATCATTTTCCGTTTGACTAAATTTTCCGGCTGTTCCCAAACACGCCTCATGATATAAAATGATTTCCAGATTCTTTTTACTGCCAAAACAAACGCAACGTTTGTGTTTCCCTACTCCCCAAAAGGCCAAACTATGATTGAATTGAAAGATATTAATTATAATTAAGTTTCTTTTTTTTAAACTCGTTTTGGTATATATATATATATATATATATATATAAATAAACTTGCCAGCCCATCTCTTCTTCTTTTATAGTTTTATTGACTAGTTTTTATTTGGTTGGACTTTTCGTGGCTTTATAAGAGTATTTCAGCTTTTAAAAAACATAAAGTATTGTACAACTCGTCTGATAATGAGTACTGTTTAGTAGTCACTTTTTGAGAAACAAACTAAAATAGCTTCTGAAATAGATTTCAACTTTTTTTACGATCTATCCCACTTTACAACAAAATCTAGTAAAAATGTATCATTTTATGTCAATAATTTATAGTTTTATTAATGAGTGCAATGATCGATGTACCTATTAAAAAGGAATCTAATGGGTCACATAGTATTGAAAAAAAAAAAAAAACCAAATAAACAACAATCCTATTAATGAGTGTCTAAACAAAGTGATTACGATTGAGTTTTTTTATTATTATTATAAGTAATTTTTTAGGTGCGGTTGCGCATAATATATTAAAAAATACATAGGTTTACTTGTTTTTGTTATTTTTTAATACAGTATGAGACATTAGATTCCTCCTTAATAGATGCACAAAGGCATCATTTAACAAAAACCGTAAATTGAATATTGTTCAACTCCGCCAAAAAAGCTTATCCATTATAATAAAATACTTGATCTTAATTAATGCATTGAGGCATTTGTTAATCGCACTCATAATATATCTATATGTGTGTGCAGATTATTGTGCTTCTATGGGAATATTCAAGCATTTCATGAGATGAGGCTTTTCTTTTCTTTTTTTTAGAGGGTCCAATTACGAAAAAAAAAAAATAAGAATTAAAAAAAATATAATTGAAAATTAAATTAATATATGAAAAGAATAACATCTATTCAACATTAACAAAATAAAATATATAAAATTATTTTTTCCAAATATTGTTTTACTCAATCATTTGTGATTTATCAAAATATGAAATTTAACATTCTTTAGATTGCAAAAATTATCTACGATTGATTCTCTATTAAATGTCTCAACAATTTTACTTTCAATATACAAATCAAAGATCCATTAAAAATCATCTTTAATTTATTGAGAAACATTTTTAAATAATATTCACAACTAAAAATAATTGTTTCATAATTCCAGTAAAAACTAGAAATATATATAGAAGTACAACCATTCTATAAAGGAAATAGCATAAACGCAAAAATAAAAGTCATATTTATTATCATTATTTTTAAAATATTCTTCTTTTTATAAAAATGATTAGTGTTGCCAAGTATGTTTTTTCTTAAATAAACACCCAAACACATAGACAAAAAAATAAATAAATACCCAAAAACAATCTTTTAGTTTTTTCTAAATTTTTTATTATAGATTATAGAGTTTCAACATATGGTATCTATTTCTAATGATTGTGTTTTTTATCAACAGACAAAGAAATCAATCGAATGTTGGTATAGATGGGGATTAAAACCTAGATTGCTTATTCAACCATTAAAAACTTAACAAGTTGAACTAACTGAAATTCACAACAATTTTTTAGTTAGAACTAAACAATACCCTCTTATTCAAAACCCAAATTTTAAAAATTTTAACTTTTGGTCCCAAATATCAAACATCCAACTATAATGCTAAATACATATTATCCAAGTGGCCATTAAAAAAATATTTGGGATAGCTTTCAAATATATATGCTAAAAAAAAATAGATACGTTTTTGGGCGCCATGGCTATAAAAGTGGCTCCGCCACTAATGTAAGTACCAATCGAATATTGCAAGATGTTTGATACACCCACCCACCAAAGAGATACAAATCGCAAATTGGCTAGTCTTTTCTGTCACATATTAGGTTCGATTAAACCATGATTATAGAGTCTGTCTTTTCATTTGGGCCATCATTTTATTTTCATTTTTTACATGATAAAGTGCCTCAACGATTGCTTAGTTGCCAATATATTCAAACAAACGCATTATATATTCAGATGAAAAGTAATTGTCTTAGTGACTAATGGGATAAAATACCATCAGATCAAAGATTTATACCTTTTAGAATTCTCCATTCCCTCAAGGCCTCAATTAAAACATGCGGCTAACAAAATATATGCATGTCACTTATTTCTCTGGTTGTTACGTTTCTTCTTATTATTTGACTTTTAAAAAAGAGAACAATTCAGGTCATTTTTTAGACAGCTTATCTGCCCCCATGCTTCTCACTAATCACTATAATACAGTATGAAAGGATCTCCAATACAAAATTGATTCCCTTATTATCAGCATCATGCCCTTCACTGATCACTATAATACAGTAGTTATTTGGTAATTTGTTAATGACTATTTTTTTTCCACGAGAAAAACAAATTTGAGCTCCGGAAATCATTCTCACATAGGAGGGAACAATATGTCATGTGGATCGTGTGGTTGATTTTTTTATTCCAAATTTTGTATATTTTATTAGCTAGGGAGAAAAAACATATGAAACAAGTTACGATTGATAAAATACTGAATGGGAAACATACATTTTAAATAATAAAAAATTAAAATTAAAAAGCTTTCATTCTGGTGGAGAAGATGCATTTAAAATCCTCATAATTTTAATGTTGTGGTAGTTTCAGTGAATCAACATGAAATATTTGAAGTATACACTTTTTTTTTTTTTTAATGAAAACATTTCAAGAATACTCAGGCTAATACACTGGTTACAAATATTTAATTACATATACTAGTAAACAAGTTGTCCTCACAGCTCAAACTCACGCTCCCCCCCCCCCCCCCCAAAGCACTTAATACCTAGGGAGGTATCAACTTGTCCAAATGGTGTGCACATGCAATTATGAATTTTCCCATTAGAGAATCATTGTTTTAGTGCATTTACTTTGACATTCTCACCAAGAAGCCTTAAATCTTTGGCTAAATATTGATGCAACAACCTTTTCAAATAAAATCTAAAAAAATACGGCAACTTATGGCCTAAAGATCTCCTTGATCTTTACTTCAATGAACACATGATTACCTAAGAGAGTGGGCTCTCTTCCTTGAGAATAGAATCCCCTAGTTGTGTATGTCTAATATGTGAGAGAACAATTCCTCTCCCTTGCTTTAAACTAGGGCGGGTTTCCTATTTCCGTGCCCACCCCAATCTCACTTTAGGGCTGGTTTTTTACCCCTCCCCATTCTAGTAGATACTCATAGGTACCCATCCCACCACTCTCAATTTTTTAATATATATAATTTATTAATACTTTATTTTAAATACATAAATTAAAACTCATAAAATATTCTCTTTTATTAAGGGAAAAAAAAAAGTTCTAACATTACAAAACATTCTCAAAGCATAACCATACAACCATTCAAGCATTAAGAAACACAAAAACAATTCAAATATAATAATACAACAAATAAAAAATATAAATTCAAAAATATAATATAAAATAAATCATTAATTTAAAGTTTGAAAGATACAAACACATATATATGCCTTTTAAAAAAACCAACAAAAAATATTGTTTAATAGTTTAAATATAAATAGGGCAAGTGCAAAGTGAGTATCGGAAAAATTGTTAACCCTCATTTCCGCCTTATTTGTTGTGAAGGGAAAGTAAAACCCCTCCATTAAAGGCAGGTGAGGTACGTACTTGTGGGAGGCGGGTTTAAATTGTCCTTCCTACCTTAAAAGTGTAGTACATAAGAGTTTAGGGTTTTCTCAACTAAACCAATCCATTTTATACTTGGATTAGCTAATGGGCCACCCTACATGGGCTTTTAATAATGTGGCTTTATGTTAATTCAATTAAAAATAAATTTTAGTAACTCTTTACTAAAATAGTCAGGCCTAACAATTTACATAATAAATTTTTATTAAATCTATCTTAAGAGGATGTTTCATGTCTTTAATTGAATGGATTGAGAATAATGTTCCCAACATGCTACATGTGATTACTAATGTTTTGACAGTGCAAAATCTCACTTCGGTATATCATAGTAACCAGCAATTATTGTGAGATTATTGGTTCAAGTAACAATAGTTGGTAGAACGCAAAAATCTCATAGTGGTCCATTTTAGTATGTCTCAAACACTTAAGACATACTAATATATCAATAAAAAGTCTCCACTTGCATGATCAAGATAGATCATCATAATTGACATGTTACGGTCTTTGCAGATAAATTGCTTTATTTCATCACCGACCACAAATTAGGGGTAATGAGTTTACAAGGAACTTATGATTTAGATTTTCTCTATGTGAATCTCATTCTCATACCTAAATCACATACAATACTCCCTATGGACTACACTAAATATCTAAAAACTTATGCCCAAACAGTCATGGAAAATAGCACACTTTAATTAATCAAGGAATGTCACACATATTACACTCAAAGACATATATAGTTTGATAGTTATAATAGGAAAACGAGGATACGAAACTTTGAGAATGTTTTCTCCATAAATATAAAAAATGCCTCAACCAATGAAATGACAAGGCTCTTAGCAAAAATATATAGTATTTTAAACTGTCAAAATTTGGTATGAAAAAAGAAAAAGAAAAAGAAAAATAATTGTTAGTCAAGTGATTGGTCTAGTGACCTAATTCAGCACATGAAATTATGTTTTCTATCTTTTCTTTTCTTCTCCCACCCCTAATTTTTTTTATTTTTTGGTTTCTCTCACATGTTATTACTGTTCTGTCTTTTTTTATTTTTGAGAAGGATTACTATTTTGTCTTAATGTATATAGTCTTATATATATATATATATATATATATATGCTATTTTATGAATAATATACTTTCTTTTTTCTCTTTTCTTTTTATTTATTAGAAGGTTAGGGAAAATGTACTATATGTTATAGCTCCGTTTTTTTATGAATTTGGCTTATCTCTAGTACTTTTTTAACTAATTCCAATTAAAAAAACACTAGAGATAAGCCAAACTTTGTTTTGATATAAAGATAGTTTTCCGTGTTTTTTTTGTGTTTGGTAGCATCAGAAAAAATAAATTAAAGGAAAACTATTTTTAATCAACAGAAACAAAAAATATGGCTTATTTTAAGAGATTGTTTTCCATTAAATTTTTTTGTAAAACAAATCTATCTCTCAACAAACTAAATAAGTGAAATTAGAAATTATTTATCAACTTATTTAAAATTGCTATTAAACATAGAAAAATAAGATAATTTTATTAAAAATATATTTTTTTTAAAAATAGCTCACTTTCTAAAAAACATTTTCGCTAAAAATACTAATACACGCTGTCTCAAAAAAGAATTAATTTTAATTTTATTTTTGTTTATAATCTTTTAGGAATGGCTTAGAAGATTCCATGAATGAATGAATGATTGAATTCCATAAAATAAAATGGGTCCAGTTAATGTGTGCCCCACATATTAAGCTATCCATTTTTAGAAACATTTTCTTGAAAATTGAAAAAGTATTGACAGTTTTTTCAATTCCTGAAAAAATGTTTCCAAAATTAGATAGCTTAATGTGTGCCCTTAAGACACACATTAGCAAAATCCACATAAAATAAAAACTTGGAACTTTATGACATCATCAAGGATAGAGAAATCTGTACTTGTAAAGTCCTCACATGCGCTAGATAATTGGGGAGTGATTGGCTAATGCTATTTATATGGGTTTGACTTAGATCTAATACTTTTTTAATTGAATATTTTCTTTTATTTTAAATACATAATGATAAGTGGTAGTATGTTTTAATCTCTACATTTTATTTAATTAGTGAGTGATGTAACAATTTCTTGTTAAAATAAAAAAAATTCAGTTAAAAAATACTAAAAATAAACTAAACCTCATTTATATAGAATCGCTATCATCACCTCCCGTGCGTAACCATGTGCTTCTACAAGTCTAAAACATACTCCATAGTTGGTAGTCTTGACTTTTGCCAAACAATCTTTTCTGTTTTTTCTTCTTTTTTCTTTTTTATTACTTTATATAAATAATGTAATAAATTTCTTTCTTTTCTGTTTTTGCTAATATTAGTAGTAATCTTTAAATTTTCTGTTTTTGCTAATATTAGTAATTTTTTTAAAAAAAAAATTGGTTTGGATTAGTGTCAAGTATTAATTGGTTCTTTTAATAGCCCTTATCCAATTCTGAATATAATCTTATCCAATATTTGAAAATCATCATCATCAATTTTCTTTGTTTTTGCTAATATTAGTAGTAATTTTTAATTTTTAATTTTTGCTAATATTAGTAATTTTTTTTTAAAAAATTTGGTTTGGATTAGTGCCAAGTATTATTTGGTTCTTTCTTATCCAATTTTGAATATTATCGTCTCCAATATTTGAAAATCATCGTCATCCAATTCTTTTGCCTTCTAAACCCTTTTCATTTTCCGAATCAATCTCTCTCTCTCTCCCTCTCACACATGGCACAACACAAAACAAAATACGCACGTACCTCAATCCAGCTCTCATGTTATATTTAAAGACACGAGCCTCACCTCTTTTCATACACACAGTGTCTCTCTCTCTTCTAGTTTAACTCTGTTTTTTTTTCCTTATATCTTTCTGGTTCTTTTTCTTTTCTATGAGAAAAAGAATACTGCGTCTTTCTTAAAAAGACAGTCATCACAAGGAAGAAGAAGAGGAAGAAGGGAAAATGGAAGGAGGGATAGCTACGGCCGATACATCAGCTTTTAAAGAATGCTTTGCTCTAACATGGAAAAACCCTTATATTCTTCGCTTAGCTCTCTCTGCTGGGATTGGTGGCCTTCTCTTCGGCTATGACACTGGTATATATAAATATAATTCTCTCTTTCTCTCTCTCTTTTTGGGTATCTATGTATGTGTTTGTGTATATTCTAAACATGATTTTTTTTTTTTTTTTTGGTGTGTAGGAGTGATATCAGGAGCTCTTCTTTACATTAGAGATGATTTCGACGAGGTGGATCGAAAGACCTACCTGCAGGTGATTTTATCTACTACCAAATATATATCACATAATCTATGCATGTCTTTGAATATGTCTTCATCTTCTCCTTGTTAATTTTATTCAGTTTCTAAAAGCCTCTCATATATGATAAATAAATGTTCCTATTTGTTTTTCCTAATATATATACATATAATAAATATTTATTTATTTATTTACCTTTACAATGGCTAAATTACCCTTAACAAGTTCATTATTATTATTATTGATGTAGAACTTACGTTTTTTTCTAACTTTTCCATTCTTAATTTGGCACATATGTAAACCTGAATTCGTGAAAAAAAACTAAAAAAAGTGGATAAAAAAAAATTAAGAAATCTTTTTTTTTAAAATATAAAAAACACCCAATATAATAATTTTCATGGATGTTTGAAATGTTGTTTGGACTAATGCTTTTTTCCTTACTTGTCGTGTTCGAGGCGTGTGACCAAAATTTAGTCATTATTAAATATATAAAAAAATTGGAGAAGTCTGTGTTTTTTTTGGGTAACATTAAAATTGGAGAAGTCTCTATTCAAGTCCCAAGCAAATGATTCTCAAAAAAAAAAAAAAAAAAAAGTCCCAAGCAAATCTTTTTTCCTTCTTTTTTAGATAAGTCTTTTTCGTTCAATTACTTTTTTTTTATTTTTTTATTTTTTTTGTTCTTTATTATGGATAAGAATCCATAGATAAAAAAAAAAAAAAAAAAAAAAAAAAAAAAAAAAAAAAAAAGATCTAGGTAACAATATAAGAGATTTAAGGATTAAATTCCACCTACCCTAAAACCGATCAACGGATCGCCACAAATTAAAATAGAAAATTTTATTGTATATATCTAAAAAAAGAATAAACTAGTGTTAGTTTGACAAGCGTCGTTTGTTATGTGGTCAGTATGTTGACAAGTGTCAAAACATTATTGAGCATGACACTTTTAGTCTTGACTTCACTTAATCAAACAAGACTCTTGCTTTTCTAATAAAACAAGAAGAAATTGGACCTAGAATATTTGGGTCAGCTCAGCTTTATTTTTTATGGGCTTTCACAGGCCCTTCACAACTGTGAAGGTCCATTCGGCTTAATTTCTATCCATGAATCTATAAAATTAGTCATTCAATTTTTACACAATAATACATTTTTTTAATAACCAATATTTACTAATTAATCTGCAGTATTCTGTTAAAATTTGACTAATTTCAATTTAAATTTTTTTTCTGAATTCTAAAAACCTTAAATTTACTCACAATGATTTTGGACTCTGTGGCATCTCCAACCTTATTAAACAAGGGACAGAAGTGAATTCACAAGATTCAATGATGTGATAAGGGTTTGGTTAATGAATGTTTCTAAAACATTTGTTAATGAATTATTTTAAGAAAATTCTGATACAACTTTTAGGAGAAATATAAAAAGTTATCAAAAATATTAATTACTTTTTTTTTCTTATAAAAATTTTCTAAAAATATTTCCTTAACCAATACCCTTCCATTAACTATTCCCATCTAATAATTCCTATTAAAATGTTTAAAAAAATTCAAAGTTGCTTTTTTCTTTTATATAATCTTTATTGATTCGAACCAAGAAATTTAATCTCAAATCATGGTGTGTATATATATTGGGGGTGGCGGGTTAGGGGATTTGTAGTAATATACTAATATATAGTTATCTAAAAATATATATAAAACAGAACACGAACTTTGTTTCTAAAAAAAAAAAACTTTTTGCTAACATCATAATAATATGCCATGTAAGTTTTTGAGGTTTCAATATTTTACACGTCATTATTTTATTATATTTTTTTAATTAGATATAAATTATATTCCATATTTAAACCCTCCTTTAAAATTTTATCAAATCATATCTTATTTAAACATTAGAATATATAGTTCCATATACAAATGTAATCATAATAAATAACTATACTAGTTCTATATAAATTTTTTTTTTAAAAGAACTACGCTAATATTAATTAATTACCTTAATTATTGAATTTCATATTTTGACAAAAAAAATTGTTAAAAAGGGAAGAAAAAAAAATCATATTTTGTTAAGTTTTCTGGTGCAGCATTGCATCATTGTATGAGTTATCGATTAGTTATTTATTTATTTGTGTGTACTTAACAGGTTCAAAATTAAAAATCCATATTATTACTAATTTGTGAAACTAAAATGTATTTTAAGTTATTAACTGTGTTTGGTGACAATACATGTGTATAGGAAACTATAGTGAGCATGGCACTTGCAGGTGCAATTGTTGGAGCTGCTATTGGTGGATGGTTGAATGATCGCTATGGAAGGAAACCTGCACTTCTCATAGGAGACGTTTCGTTCTTTATTGGAGCTGTGATCATGGCTGCTGCCAATGGCCCACCTCTTCTAATTGTTGGACGTATTTTTGTTGGATTTGGCGTTGGAATGGCATCAATGACATCCCCTTTGTACATTTCTGAAACTTCCCCAGCCAAAATACGCGGCGCCCTCGTTAGTACCAATTCATTTCTTATAACCGGGGGCCAGTTCCTTTCCTACCTTATCAACTTGGCCTTTACCGAGGTAAGCAAGCAAATGTAGTTGTAATTTTAAAGTTTAGGAGTGCTTGGATACTCATTCACATTTCACCAACTTGCATTGAGTTCAATATAGCATTTCAAAACACTAGTGGTAGTTGTTCTATTTGGAGACGCATAAAAATTTGGGCTACTAATTATACTGAACTTTTCCTTTGTTATTGTAATTGTGTTAACAAAACAGTATAATTTTGCTATTTCAACAGTTATTTTGCACTCTACAATCAGTTTTTCATTTTCATATATTGTAATGCTTGTACTCTAGGCAGCTGAAAAAGATGTTAACTTGCGTGTTTTTCTGTATAGGCTCCAGGAACATGGCGCTGGATGCTTGGAGTTGCAGCAGTTCCTGCTGTGGTGCAGTTTGTCCTGATGATGTATCTTCCAGAGTCACCCCGTTGGCTATACCGCAAGGTTCCTCTCTCATAAACTAGTTGTTTCATAGTCTTATATAATCGAATATATGCTTTGTTCGAATCAAAGATTGTTAAGCACGTCTTTTGAATTAACAGGGTAGAGTAGAAGAGGCAAAAGCTTTACTGGCGAAAATATACCCAGCCCATCAGTTGGAAACAGAGATGCAAGATCTACATGACTCTGTAGAAGCAGAGATTAAGGAAACAGGATCTGCTGGAAAGATAACCTATAAAGAACTATGGAGAACCAAAACAGTAAGAAGAGGACTAATTGCAGGAGTTGGTCTTCAGATCTTCCAGCAGTTTGTGGGCATAAACACAGTCATGTACTATAGCCCCACCATAATTCAGTTGGCTGGAATTGCATCTAATCAAACTGCACTCCTCCTCTCACTCGTCACTTCTGGCCTCAATGCTGCGGGCTCCATCGTGAGCATCTACTTGATTGACCGGACTGGGAGAAGGAAACTTGCTATTGTCAGTTTGTCTGGTGTGGTAATTGCACTTGCGGTTCTATGTGGAATCTTTTACCATACCACAACACATTCACCAGAAGTGACACCGACTATAACCTCTAATCTCCAAGATTACACCTGCCCAGATTATAGTTCGGCTGCAAATGCTAATAGTTGGCATTGTATGGATTGTTTGGCAGCTTCATCTCCAACATGTGGGTTCTGTGCCTCAGCCACTGATAAGGTAGATGTAAATTTCATTGTGTATCCCTCTAGAAAGTATTTTCTCAAATTCTAAATAACAGTGCTACTACCTCTTTATGGTTCACTTTTTTCATTTTATTTATTCTCACTTAACTTTGGCATTGTTATCCATCTTACAGTTATTGCCAGGGGAGTGTGTGATCTCAAATGACACACTGAAAGACATCTGCCAGGGAGATGATAGGCTTTGGTACACTAGGGGATGTCCAAGCAAAACTGGATGGCTTGCACTTTGTGGGTTGGCTCTTTACATCATATTTTTCTCTCCTGGAATGGGAAGTGTCCCATGGCTTGTCAACTCCGAGATCTATCCACTAAGGTATAGAGGCATTTGTGGTGGAATTGCTGCCACAGTAAACTGGAGCTCAAACCTTGTTGTATCCCAGTCCTTCTTATCATTAACAAAAGCTATTGGGACTCCCTGGACTTTCCTCATGTTTGGGGTCATTGCTGTTATAGGCGTAGTCTTTGTTTTGATTTGTGTCCCAGAAACAAAGGGCCTACCAATTGAGGAGATAGAGAAGATGCTGGAGAATAGAGCTATTCACTTAAAGTTTTGGAAGAAACGCTCTGATAATTCGGAGAAGAATATCGAAATTCCCTGAAAAGAAGTTCTATTTTGTTGAGCTTTGAGTAGGGAATCCTGGTAATTGGCCAATATTTTTATTTTTGCTAAACCGGGAAATTGGTCATTATAGTTTCTAATGGTACACTGAAATACCGTAAATTACTTTGGTCAATTGTAGTGTGTTTCTCTCTCCAAAAAAAAAAAAAAAAATTGCAGTGTGTTGGAAGAAGGATATCTATAATTTTACTTTTCATTGGCCAAAGTGTTGTATGGGGTCGAAATTTCATCTTGTATATAGAATAAAGAAGTTTCCTTGTGCATACTATTTAGCTATTGTCTACTGCTTATGAATGACACACCCAACAAAACCAATGGACCTCTGTCCACCCAAAATACTTCCTCATGTTATATTAGTTATTTATTGTATGGGCAAGACTTAAGTACAATATTTAGATGTTCTTCTTCATGTTCTCCTCTTAAAATTTTGTCATGTGAAATTTTTTCTCATACGATGGAAATGTATTTTTTTAGTTAAATAGTCACATCACATGGCTAAATCTTAAATAGAGAACCTAAGAAACAATATCTAAGATATTGTACCTAAATTTTGTCCCGATTTGCATCTATATACCCACACTTAAAATTCTTGTGTTGATAACGTTTGCGCCAAAACAAGCTCCTATTGCATTGAATACCTAAAGTAGATCATATCTTTACGTAACTGAAATAAATATATAGACCTATTCTTTGCTACTAGGGCAAGCCAAGAATTACATGTTGTATTTCATATTAACTTTTTAGACATTTGCAATCTAATAAATTTTAGTATATAATGTTATTATATTCTAGGATATAAAATTATAAAATTATATATAAATATATAGGGCAAGGCTTGTGTCCAGTGAAAATTTTCACTGGACACGGCAAGATTTGGACATGTGTCCAAGAGTGGACACATGTCCAATGAAAACTTTCACTGGATACAAGCCAGACCCATATATATATACATATAGAGATAGGTTCAAGTTACACCCAATATAACTCTACAAAAGTTACACCCTTTTTAAGTCATAGATTTCCAAAAGATCTAATAGTCAAAAAAATAGCATTAAATGCTAATTAATTTACACATTATTCACTTAATTAATAGTAGCTTTGTTTCTCTTTCTGTACTTATTGTTTAAAACATTATTTATATATATATATATATATATATATATTCTTTTTTGGGCATATATTTACAATACTCTTTCACCCTACATCTTCTTCTACCAGACTACCACTACTACTCTTTCTTTCCTTGTACAAGTCTGCAATGTCTTTCTTTGTTTTCCTTTTTCTTTCTAATTCTTTGTTCCTCTCTCTATTCTCTTGCGCCACTTTCAGATTGGACCTATTGTCTTCCCCACCTTACTTTTTTTTTAAAATTTTTTTTATCTCAATGTAGTTTCATCTAGAGCTTCTTTTTTCTTTTTTCCGCTAGGTAATATTTGACACCCATAACTCTTGAAACCCAAAGAAGAAAAAAATGGAAGAGAAAATTTGAAAACAAACTTTGAATTAGAAAAGTAATAGAAAATTAATTGTAATTGTGTTGTTGTTCCTGAGTTTCAGTTTGTAAAGTGGATTAGTTTTAATGGGCAAATAGATCTAACGAAGATTACTGGTTCAGAGAGTGTTGGTGCCCCTCCAAAGCCATAGTTTGTGGTAGTTCTTAAGACTTACTCTCTCATTCAAGAAGAATAAAAGAGATTAAAATTACAATCAAATTGATGATATGGTAGTAATTATCTGATGCTTATAATTGCTGCTCCTGGTGTTAATGTTTTTTCTTGAACATTTTGTGAAAGTGGACGAGGAAAGTGATAGAGGAAAAATGAATTACAGTGAAATAAAGAGAGAGAAAAAGAGAGACAAGAAGTAATTAATTAGGAGAGAGTTAATAAAGATGCTATTAATTAGGTAAATATTTAATGATGAGTTGAAAAAATTGTGTTTCTTTTTTAATCGTTAGATTTTTTGGAAATCTATAACTTAAAAAATGTTTAACTCTTGTAGAGTTACACCAGGTGTAACTTGAACTCATTTCATATATATATATATATATATATATAACACATTAATGGTTTGAGAGGAGATATTTCATATTCAAATCTTAGATCTCTTAAAAATATCAGAAGATGTCAACCAATTAAATTACAAGACTTTTGATTCATCATTAATCCCCAATATAAAATTACATAATGCACTCAATTACTAAGGAGAAGCACTTTGAATCAGAACTCATTTTTAGTTTACGATTTTGCAAGAAAATCTTATTCTTCTCAACCATTTGCTTTTACTTATAGTAGATTTTACCAATTCTTTCTTTGTATTTTAATGTTTGGATGCCACTAGAACATTAAGCGTGATTCTCCTTGAGAGTTAGGCACTTATATTTCAAAATCAGAATGAGGAAGGATTTGCTTAAGATGATTCCATGAACTTTTGAAACAAGCTTATAAATCATTTCTACATGTTAAATTGTTAATGCTTATATATTCAGAAATTTTCTATATAAATTTTAGTTTTAGGGATTTAAAAAAAGTGGTAGAAATTTTAAATATATGACTCTCCTAACTTATTTACGGTAAATTAAATAATATTAAATTCTTCACATGCTTTATGCCAGAGTTTTTTTTTTTTTTTTTAATTTAATTTTATTGTTGATGAGCTTTATGAGGTTATACTTAATAGGTAGATGTGAAAAGAACCAGGATCATGTAAATGACATTGTCCTAAAAACATTGAAATACTAAAGTTTGTTTGGTTGTCTTAAACATTGAAATCCAATGTCATTTAGTTCTTAAACAAAGATTTAAGAACTAAAGTTTGTTTGGTTGTCAATGTATAAAGCAAAATTTAAAAATTATTTTCATAGAACAAAACATTACAAATAAAAGGCCTTGAATACATGAAAATACTTAAAGTTTTTTATTTTTATTTTTTGCAATGTTCAATTATGTTAAAATAGATATGTTTAAAAGGGAAAATAAAAGGTATATAATAACTATGAAGTTTACAATTTGATGGTACAAATTTTGCCAAAGTAAATGATTATATTAAATTTTCTTTTGTTTAATGTTGTAATATAAGTACAATATTCATGTAAGAAGACATTAAGACAAGGTAATTCTGTTAATGCTGATTTACCAACTTCTTAATTAATATAAAGATGGATTTTCTTCTTTGAAAAAAATAAAAAAAGAAAAAGTTAAGAAGACATTTGTAGGGGCGGTTTTTGGGGCCCAGGCCCAGCAAGTAAGTGGTTCTGGCCTAAAGGACCCTAGACAATGAATTTGTAGAGAACGGGTTACAGAACTAGGGCTGAACGAAGTGAACGTTAGTTAATTGTATGCCATGCAACAGTCTGAATCATAAGAATATCTCATTTATGTCCACAGGATACCGGTCCGAGGAGACGTATGAGAACACCTCTTACTCTGATTAAAGACTACAGAATTCTTTAATCTCTCTCTCTCTCTTTTTTCCCTCTAAATTTTCCGATCCCTTCTTCATGGGGATTTCCTTCCCTTATATAGCCTCCTTAAATTGATAAGAGCCTTACACTTATTAATCATCTGGACCTTCACTTGAGTGCCTGTCCCATCGGACATCCACCTTATCTTTCTGTGAGTTGCATTGACCAATGTAACACTGTTCGCCTGTCTTCTCCACATTAATGCGGCTAGAAAAGTAGCTTCCTTGTATTTAATGCGGCAGTTGTGGTCTCTCCCTGGACATCCTATACTTTTGTTCTTCTCCCTGCTTTGTGAGGCTTATCCTTATAGAGAATAAGTTTGGTTCGGAGCTGGCGTAAAAGGTGTCTTTTACGCCAGCCAATTAGCCAATCCTGAAGCGACACATCAGCCAAAACATTTAAACTCAATACACCTTATTACATGCCATTATAACCCAATTAAAACCCCAAATGTTCCTCAAACACGTTCAAAGCTTCTTCTTCAAACGGCAAACCAAGGGCAGACTCTCCTCCTCCTCCCCACAACGGATCACCAGAGTTATTTTTAGAGCTTGAAAAAGATGCCGAATCCGCCGTTAGTCTAGTGTCACAATCTCAAGGTTTGTTTTCTCATGATTTGGTGGTTTTCCCCTATTTTTAATTTCGAAATATCAATGGGATTGGTTTTTTTTTGGACGTCAATCACTTGATTTGGTATGGGTTTTTCTGTTTTTCTTATTAGATTCTTAAATCTTAAGTGGTAGGTTCAATGGTAGGGAGATGGATTGAATATGAATGTGGTCAATTTTTCTTCATGTTTTCAGAAAAAATTATAAATCTTAAGTAGGTTTTGATTGGATTCTTAAATCTTAAGTGGTAGGTTCAATCCCATCTGATTGTGGTTCTTTAGTGATATGAAGGAGAATAGGATTTTTCACATTAAAAGAACAAGAACTAGAATGATGAGAATAAGATTCAGGACTTCTCTCTATTTTTTATAAAAAAATTTAAATAATTACGTCCATATTTATACTACTAATTTAGAAAATTCAAAGAGAACTTATAGACTTTTGTTTGGAGTAGTATTTTTAAGAAGCAATTAGAGTGAGGGTTGTATATAATAGAAGTGCATAAGGATTAAAATGATGTTACTAATTTTCCCTATGAGGTGGAAAAAAATTAAAGAAATTAACCAATTGCTAATTCTTGTTTAATTTCAAAGCAATAAACTTATGGTCAATCCCATTGTGCTCAAATTTCAATTCAGTCAAAAGATATGCTAATAAAAAAATTACGATTTTTACAAGCTGAAGTCATAACAGAATTTGAAGTACATTGGCAGATGCTAATGACATACTTGATACCACTTGGACAGAGTTTACTTTTTTTTTTTAAAAATGGTAATCTTTATAGATGTTCCAGATCTGTTGGTGAGAATTTCAAACTAGGATTGATTAAAAAAAAAAAAAAAATCAGACTAGATAGATGACAGCAAGCATTATGACTTAATGTTCACCATGAGGTTTGATATTTCTATTGCTTTGTTGTGTAGTTGTACCCTTCGTTTTGTATTGACTTCTCAAGACTTAGTGTTTTTATTGTCTAGATTTTTCAGCTAATGTTGGCTGCAGCTTATTCTCAATTTTTTCCCCAGCTCTGATTATTTTTCTTTTTTCCCAGTTGTGATGCAGAATTGCAGATAGATGGTTTTGAATACTTAAAAGAAAACTTCCCTACTGGCTTGACTGAATTCTTGGAGTATATGGCTAGAGTTGGTGAACAATCTGTCATCCTATGCCGATGTGGATATGAAGCCTAAACATCCTGTATTTTGAAGGAACAACTGAATCATTAAAACTTCCAGAAACTTTGATATGAATGTATTGTTAATTAGTAACTTTTAGAAAGAATTGTGATAGGTTTTACTTAAATGTATTTCCAATCCTATGATCATCTTTTGTATACCGAACCATGACAGGCTTTATTTTAAATGTATTTCCAATCCTATGATCCTCTTTTTGAAGAATATATCATGACAGGTTTTATTTCAAATGAATGTATTTTGAATTAGAGACCTTTAAACAGAATTGAGACTTTTTTTTTTTCCTAATATGTTTCCAAACCTGTGTGATAGGTTTTATTTCAGATTAAATAATGGAATTAAAAACTTTCAATTGTTGTGTTAAGTATTTAACAATCTCAAGTTCCTTTAAATATTGAATTGTGTCAGGTTTTATATAAAATGGAAGAAATTATTAAAAAAAATTTGAGATGTGTTGATAAAATTTTCAAGTTCTATTCACCTTCTTGTAAACTAGGTGATTCCTTCAACAAATTAACATTCTAATTAGTGGAAGTCTATCTTAGTGACATCTTAAGATTCAATAAGATTCAATAGAGAAATAATTGCCACTAGAAAGATCTCTAGAAGATTAGATTGTGATGCCAAAGGTATAGGTATTATTTACACAACTTCTGTAATAAGCCAATTGCCACTTGCAACATACCATTTGCATGATTTATAAATTCAGTTGTTCTCCAAAATACAAGGTTTTGCTGTGAAAAGAGCAAGAACTACAGAAAGTTAAAAGTATATAATTTCCTCATTTGAGGGTTTTATCCCCTCCATATCTATATAAATAGAAAACCAAATCTAGGAAGTGACTTTTGCTGATTCAGTTCTCCAAAATACAGGATTTTTAGGCTTCATTTCCATGCTGGTGTTGGATGACAAAGTGTTCACTAACTCTAGCCACATACTCCAAGATTTCAATCAAGATAGTAGGGCAGTTTTCCTTTAAATATTCAAAACCATCTGTCTGTATCATAGCTGGGAAAAAAAGAAAAACAGAATAAGTTGCAGTAACATTAGCAAAAAAAATTCAGACAATAAAAACACTTATAAACCCACTTGAATCTTGAGAAGTCATTTAAAAATTAAAAATAAAAAAATAAAAAGAAGAATGAAAAGTCATATACATCTTGAGAACACTCGTTCTAACCATTAACAAAAACTCTGTTGGCTATGTAATGCAAAGGGCACAACTACCAAACTTCCCACCCTTCCCCAAAAAAAAAAAAACCCAAAAAAGAGCATTAGAAACTCTGTTTTAATCAGTGCTTCCTTTTAGTCATTCATTCTCATGTAAATTTCAATGCTACTTAGTATAACGAATGCAGGTTTATGACTAAATAGTTCACCCAAAAAATAGAGTTTAGAGCTAAAAACATTATGACACATAAAGATATTATTAGTATGAACATGAGATAACATAATTATATATTATCCAGGATGACAACTGCAGGGTAGGTCACCTGCCTTCAAAACTAAAACTTTTTTGTTTATAAGTACCTTCAAAACTAAAACTTCCCATTTGGATGCATGATAAGAATTCATACAGTACTTAATACACTTAATCAACCTATATGGCTAACTAATGGACCTCAGAAATTCACAACTTGGCCATTTCAAATCAGTTTTTCATTTTGTCATGAATAAAAAGCCTATTAGGGAAGAACAAAAGAACAAACTTTCCAAATTATTGGATTGGCCATATCTTGATCAAAACAATTTGGGACCTATGACACTGACTCCACATCGCCAATTGAAATTAAAACAAAAGCTTCGTTAGGGAGAGAATAGGGTAGCTCATTCATAGCTAATATAGAAAGCCGATTAGAAAAAGCGCAGCCACACAAAAGAAGATATAACTGAATCTTGTTGTTCTTGGTTTCCATACAAAGGCATAATCTGGTTTAAGTAAATCTCATCTCACATTTTTAAGACATAAAAGAGAGTAAAAAAATCCCATTTCCCATGTTACATATTATAGGAAAATGAATGGTATGTATGTAATATTAACAAAAAGAACAATTCAACTAATTAAATGAATCCTTTCAAAAGAGAAACGGCAGAGCAATACTGGGGATCCAAATACATAGGAAACCTCAAAAAAAAAAGTTTCATAACTTAAAAAGGAAGCCCACAAAAATCATGATTTGGAACTGAAACACAATTCATAAGAACCCAGACTAGCTTGGAAAAAAAATTGAAGAACCACAATCAGATTGGTTTGAACTCCGGTGATGACTGTGGCGAAATGGAGCTCCGGTGTGAGGACGAGGAGGAGAGTCTGCCTTTGGTTTTCCATTCAGAGAAGAAGCTTTGAACGTGTTTGAGGAATATTTGGGGTTTTAATTGGGTTATAATTGCGTGTAATAAAGTGTATTGAGTCTAAATGTTTTTGCTGACATGTCGTTTTAGGATTGGCGGGCGTAAAGGGTGTCTTTTACGCCAACTCCCGACGTAACTTATTCTCATCCTTATAACCAATATTTGTTTGGAATGACTCCTTATTATGGATAGGATGCATGTTGGGCTCATATTTGGCGCTTCCGAGGAGACACTCCTCCTCGGACGTCTCCTTTAAATAAGTTTGGGCTTATTAGGGTTGGGTTGACAGTTGCTTTGGCGGCCCATTTTCCCTTTGGTCGTAGTTGGACTCTGTATAGGGCCCAAGGCCCGTTGTTTGACTTGGGAATTTTACCCTTACAACATTACATGTTGAACTAAGAACAATAGTTTAAAGGAAGAGCTTTCAGACTTGAGAGAGAGAGTTTTAGAAAAACTACCAAAGAAAAAAAAAAAAGTAAACAAGATTTAAGTTATAAAATGTGTAACATAAAATAAATGAAAAACCTACAACCATGCACATATTTTATATGTTTTACATAAACATAGTGATAAAGAAATACAACTATACAAGTGGTTTTTCAAAAAACAAAAAAACAAAAAACAAAAAAGATATTTCATAAAAACCACTATGATATTCACTATTGAATCCAATGTGAGTTGGTAATTTCTTTAGAAATAGTAGACTTCACAATCTCCCCTATGTTTTCAGGAATTTCAGGTCTTTGAAAGTCCAATTTGGCATACATTTAAGTCTAATCACATTAAACCAAAAAATCTGTACGGTACAATTTGCAATGTCACAACATATAAAATTCTGATGATAAACACAGTCCAACAATCTAGCTATGTATACACGAAAACAGTCCACATTATGTTCTGAAGGTTGCTGGGTTTGGATATTTTTCCAAAGCTGCTCTCATTTCTCTAATCCTCGATTGTACATTGCCAAACCATTCTCTATTCCATTTGTTCAACTCCTTTGTTTCTTTGATCTTCTTTCCCGCCATAAAAATGGGAGAGCCTCCAAGGTATGAACCCCAAGTATTTTCAACCACAAGACAAGAGTACTAGTTCTCATCCCTGGTCACATTTTCTCAAATTTGAACGGTTTTGGTAGCCCTTTCAATTCTCCTTCCATGAACAAAAAGATTTCAGTATGAGCACCGTACAAATTTTAATCTCACAGGTAGTGGGAAATTTGATCAAACATTTGTTAAAATAAGAACTGTGTAGGAACTTTTGAATATGTTCTCAAGTGACATATCGTGAAGCATCTTGCAACAAATTGCAATGAATTTTAGTTTGGTTTTAATAAAAATAATCCAGCACCTGCTAGCTTGTGAATCCTAGGGTCCTTCAAGTCATATTCATTTTGTTTTACCTAGTTGTTTTATTCTATTGCTCCCTCACTACTTCTCTACTGGGGACTGGCTAATGGCAGAAAAATGATGGTACAGTATAACATATGGAGAATATGTATTGTACTTTGGATAACATTTTGGCACCTCGAAGTACAAATGTACACACATTGGTATCTTGGCAGTTCCTTACAACAATGGGACTTCTTGATCCAATTAATAATAGGTAGGCTCTTAGAGTAGAGTTCAAAACGTCTTTGAAGGCGTCATTGACATTGGTTGCCTGTAATACCAAAGTTTCAAGAAATGGAAGATTAACCAGATTGAGGAATGGAAGATTACACATCTTCAAGTTTGGCAAAAACAAATGTTTCTGCTGCAACACAGCAGTTAAATTTCAAGCTGTCCTTATATTTAAAGGAGGCAGGGAAAAAAAACAAACAAAACAAAAAACCGAGAAAAAAAAAGTGATTTTCATGATGTTCCAGCATTGTATTTGTACCCATTGAAGAACCAAACATCTGCCTTTCAAGATCTGCAGATATTTTGACAATTAGTCATCAGTTGAGAGAGTAGTAGCCTAAAGTAGTTGAAAATCACATTTTGATGGGATGCAAAATCAGCCATTATTGATTGTTTATGATACACTACACAAGAATATGTCTCTTGGATATTAACTCACTATCCAAAGTTGATGGGATGCAAAATCAGCCTTTCTTCTCATTAATAATTGCAGATAAATTTAGGCAAATTTCAAGAGTCCAACCAAAAGAATATGCTAGATTTATCAAAACTATGCCTATGTTAACAATCCTGCACTTGGGAGTCCAGTGTACTCGATTCTTCATGCAATATGCTTGGCCGAAGTAAGAATCTTGACATGCTTTTTCTTCCTCAACTCATGAGGGACAGGCCCAAAAACTCTGGTGCCAATAGGCTGGCCTTGCTTGTCAACAAGTACCACAACATTATCATCAAACTTCACCTCACTACAATCGCAACGACCGCGTTGCATGGCAGCACGCACAACCACACCATACACAACCTTTCCTTTCTTGACTTTTCCATTTGGATGGGCTTCCTTGACTGATGCAACTATTGTATCTCCCAATCTTGCACCTTTCTTCCCGTTCAAAGCTTGTATGCACATCACCTTTTTTGCCCCCGAGTTGTCCACAACTTTGAGAACAGTCCTCATCTGAATGAAAGTCCTTCGTTGCTGTAAAATTGCAAAGAGAAAGATTAAGTTGATTAAGGTAAGAACAATGGACCTCCAACAATAGATCTGAGCAAAATGGACTTCTAAACCCTTTGTCAAGATCATATGAATTGCTCCACAATAAGGTGTTATGAGCCTTTGTTCTTTGAAACAAAACGTATAATAGCTTCCTTCCAGCATTTTAAGGGAGATGATTAAAGCAATTCTTCCTTTCAAGGCATAGAATGATGCTAATTGGTCTCTAAACAAGTCAACTTGATAACTAACCTAAATTCTATATTCTCTTAAAAATAAGTTGTACATGGTAAATAGGTCAGGTATAATAAATAAAAAACATACACACACAAAAACACACACACAGCAGACATTCAGATATGACCCTGCATTACCTAGCTATTACTAGAAGCTTTGTGAATTTATGTTCTCTAGCCCTGTCATAATTTTACATTGAATTCAAGGAATCTAGGTAGGAATTCCACTATGATTCGGAAGAAGAAAATTATTTCTCTAAAGAGGAGTAAACATGCTTGTCCTATTTACAATTCTAAGAGCATATTTTTCGACTGTCAAAAGGTTTGATTCCTCATATATATTTGATGGAAAAATTTCAAAAAAAAAATGACGGTCTAAAAAACCAAAAATTTATTGAAGTCAACAAGGTAATAATGCCTCTTCCAAACCATTAAGATTAGCAACAGCAAGAAAGTTACTCCATCCCAGCCTATCAAAAGCTCCACTTCAATTTATCTCTTACTTTGCAATATAACAAGAATAGCTTTAAATTTTGGACACCCAACTAATAAAAAATTTCAAAGAATATTGCACAGGAAGCAAATCAAAATCTTAAAACAATTATTTTTCAATTTGTTAGTAACTTATGCACTCCATAAGACTTGAACTAGAGATATCATCTAACACTCCATCATCAATATATATATAAAAGCAGAGACCTCATGTGGGAGAGCATAAGGTTCTGCTAAGTGGCACATTTGTTAAGCTTCTCTCATTTAGGCTTCCACCTTATCAAAGTTTACATTTATGTAAAACTTTTAATTCATAGGCCTCATTTGGGAGAAGGGAATGGAATAGAATGGAAAAGAATAAAAAGAATAATTTTATAATATTCTTCCCTTCCCCTTGTTTGGAAGTTTTGATGGAGGGAATGGAAAACTCATTCCCTTATTTGGGAGTTTAAGTGGAAGGGAATGGAATGGAATGAGTAGGAGGGAACACTCATTCCTCACTATTGCCTTAAAATCTCAAATTTTCATTCCCCCTCAAATTGGGAGGAATGGGATGGAATGGAATTAGATTCAATGATTTTTTTACTAAAACTCCCAAAATACCTCTGTATATTCAATTATTTATTTTAAAATAGGGGTTTAATAGTAATATTGTTATAAAATGAATCCATTCCATTTCCTCCATGTTGCTCCCAAACAAGATTATTTACATTCCATTCATTTTCATTCCTTTATTTTAAAGTATCCAATCAAGGTTACTTAATTCCATTTCATTCTTTTCCATTCCTTTCTCTTGCTTAAATACATTCCATTCCATTCCGTTCCTTTCTATTCCCTTATGATTATTTCATTCCATTCTATTCCCTTCCCTTATGAACTCCCAAACGGAGCCTAAATGTGTCAATGAAGTGAAAATACATTAATTATCTATAAGTATGCACTAATTATATATATAAGAATTTTATATGGCTTTTAAAAATATATATATAAGAAAGAAAAAACATTACGTGAGAGACCATGCGATTCTATCATGTGGCGCTTTGTAAGAGTAATTTTTCATTTAGCTTTACTCCTCAACTTCTTTACATATTTGGATTATAATAAAATTCTATTAATAGGATATCACAATTTTCATTAAGTGTTTAACTTACCACTATCATACTTCAATAACATAAACATGACATCATAAATTTTAGATTATATTTCCATAAGCCAACTAAACATTTACATTTTTCTCAAAAAAATAAATAATAAATAAACATTTACAAGTAATTACAAATTTTTTATGCTAAATCCAAGCCAATGTAGAAACAAAAATTATGATTAAAAATTTCAGCAAAAAAATAAATGATTAAACAAACAATCAACTTATTACACTACATTTTTTTTTGAAAAGATATTACACCACATAATAACTAATTTCTAATTTATGTAACTTTTTCTCTATAGTTTAATTCTCCATCCCCTTAATTTTGTATTACATCATTAATTTAACAAAAATCTCTTTATGTTATTGCAACATTATTTCATGTTATTACTTTAAAATATTTTGGATATTTTATATAAGTTTTTCACATAACAGCTTAAAGCATTATCTGCACGTCACGCAGGACCATGGCTAGTTCTTACAAAGGCTGGAAGAGCCATTTGAACCAAAAAGTCACTAATAGTGAAAAATCTTCAAATATCTCAACTACAATCTTACAAAATAAAAAACAACAATAACAGAAGAAGACACTGACCTGAGAGAAGGAATTGCTGCATGCCTCATGTGATGTGCTCAGAAAACCAGACAATTTGTGGTCAAGGCCCCCCAAAAATGAACGGCCCACTAATATGCAGTGAGCCAAACAGTTTAAAATAATAATAAATAAATAAAAAACCCCCAAAGTCAAGAAAATAAATTAACAAGGAAATGTTGGGAAATATTAGGAACCAATAAGTAATTGCAGCTCATTATAATCAACTATCATGGTCATCATGGCAGAACGAGGGAGAAGCAAGTTCAATTAGGCATGATTAAGTTCAGATTCAATTATTTTAGTCCAAGGAACAAACTTAAGCTTTGTCAATTCTACTAGGCCAAATATTTAATTTTATCAATAGTACACGTATTAGTACAAGATGTGGTAAATATTAATTTATTTTAAATAAGTTTGCCATGTTAATAAGTGATTAACAATGGACTGAAGCCCTAAGGGAATGACAAGTGGCATCACATCATTGGAAATTAGTTGGTGGTAGTTACCTCAAGCGAAAACTGTCATTTTGAGTGGTTTATGGAAAGAGTACGTGAGTACCACATGAGAAGGTAGTTACCTCGAGGCAGTTATCAAAGTGCTTTCAACTGGGATCGTGGGATTAAAGGCTAATGAAAACGTGACACATGGTAATGATGACAAGATTAACTATCAAAGTCTCAAGTATAAATAGCGAAAGATGTTTTCACGCAAGACAAACACACTCACACATAAAAATCCCAAAGAATCATCTCTCATTGTATCAGAAATATTTGTAGGCTTGTACACAAGTAGGCTTGCGAATAAATTTAAAAAGTAATTCCTCTAAATCCTATAAACCATTGTAGGACTTCAACAAAAATAAAAACTATTAACATGTATAAATCATGGAGTTAATAAAAAAAAATGATATGAGATATAAACTCACAAGAGATAACTATATACATAGAGGCGGGTTGGACAAGGTCTAGGTGGTTTAAAAAAAACTCAACCCACCGCCCAACCCCACCCGCCACTTCAATAGTTGAACCCACCCAACCCACTTAGAAATAATATCATATCCATATGGAGCGATATGGAGGGGACCGGGTCGGGCAGCCTACTCACTGTCCTCTTCCTCCTCCTCCTCCTCTTTTTCTTCTTCTTCTTCTTCTTCTTCTTCTTCTTCAATCTCTGATTTTTCAAGGAATTTAAAAACGCCAGGACCAACCTGGTCCCCATGGGTATCCTGTAGGGCTTTGAGTTGATCAAGAAGCCATTGTTTCTAGGCTTTAGCAGCAGCAAGGTCTCGAGCCCGTTCCTCCACTTCTTGCTTTGCTGCCTCAACTTCTCCTCTAAGTTTAAATTCATCCTCCCTGAGCTTGGATCTCCTTTCTATTTGAGCAAGCTATCTACCAGCACATTGGTTGTTGAACTTGTGATGGGATAGCCTCAGGAATATCTTCACTAATTGCTTGAGCCTGGTCAGATGGTTCTCTGATTTGGATAGAGGTTGATCTAGATTTTTTGTGGCCAAAGGAGGCTCAGGAGATTCTTCCTCTACCACATCAGAGGCAACTATAACCTTCCTTTTCCCTTGGAGTTCAGGTCTCTCTTTGACAGATTTAAGTTGAGAAACCAGGCCTTGAGGAGCTCGAGGTTTGTTGAAGTTTGGCCCTTGAATTAACTCTCTGCACACGTTTAATTATTTCACCTGAAGCAGAAATAATATGGCCATAGATTCTAAATAACCCGGATTTATCTTACGAGAAACAGAAATATATGCTTCCTCAATCATTTGATCTAAAGGGTCAGAGCTACTTACTTCAAAACTCTCAACCTTCCCAGCTTTATACTTGACCCATTTGCTTTTGCCAGTGACATTTGAAGGATTGGCTGATATATAAAAGTTTGGTATTTTAATAAAGCCTAGAAAATATATAGTAAACATTGAATAATAAAATTTACTTAATATCTGGTGCATTATCAAAAAGAAAAGTTGGGCAAAGGGTTTTAAGAGATTCAACCATTGAGTCTATATCATTCCTAGCTGCCATATATTCATCCCATCAATCTTGAAACTTGGTAGAAGTGCACGAGCAATGTGTAAAACAGTGAAAAATGAACTTCTTTGCCAAATCTTTACTCTTCTTCACAAAAGAAGTGATCTCTTCTTTCCTCAAGCTTTTTCTTGGGTGCCATGGGTTATTTTCAGTATAGACTCCGGGAAAAGATACTAGTTGCTCAAAGCCTAGTTGGCGTGCAACAAGAGAAGGGTTATGTATCTCTAGAAAAGTACTCAAGCCAAAAACAAGTCTCATGTTTGGAGAATGTCGGCATATATGGCTCGAGTCTTATCATCATCTGCCATAGAAGATAGCGTCTTAAATTCCAAGAGCCTAAATTTCATTTCATTGAAAGGCTTAAAGTCTACAATATTGTGGGTTCTACCATATTTGAAGAATTATCAAACCACTGTTTGAATGATGGAATGTCCTAGAGCTCGTCATATCTGGCTTCAGACCAATGCTGTCCATAAGAGTTGGACTCATCTTTGGAGAAAGGCCTCAGGACAGGCGCAAGTTATTGGAAATAGGTTTATGCACAAAACTGAACAAACCATAAATGACCCCCTAGGGTATTACATGGAGAAGCACAAGCCAATACCATAGCTCTGTAAACATCAGCCAAAAACATAGGGCCCATGTCTACTCAAATTCCTTGTGCTAGAGCTCAAGCAATTGGCACATAGGAAGAAATAAGCCTCCTCGAAGTAATTTTGAACAAGGATCTACAGAGCCACAGGAGGTAACACGAACGCTCTTCATTGTACAAAATGAAGCCCAAGCCATGAACTTATTTTGCAACAAATAAGTTCAAATAAAAGTGCAATTGCTTCTTTTGGGCAGGTGAATGAATGCGAAAACTTAAAAGAAGTTAAGTGTGCAGACATACCATAAGAAGGAAGGCACGTCAGGGCAAAGACATCTTTGATAGTGAGTGTCATGACTCATGAAACCTTCAGAAAAGTGGAAAAAATTGGTCACAGGGGACTAAAACAGAACTAACGATGAGAGCAACACTGGATTAACTTGGGGATCATACTTCGAGAGTAAAATGGCCTTGCGAATACCAAGGCGAGTCCATTTGTTTCTCAGCTGTGTGTCCATTCAAGTCACCCAAAGCCCACACCTTCACTTCTGGAGTCCAAGTCTTGAGCTTGACGCTACCATTCCAATCACTCCCAAGAAATACCTCAAGATTGATAGGCAACAGTAAAACAAAGGAAATGGTCAACCAAATCCCCTGGAAATTCGCCTAGAATCGCTACCCCAAGACCATAGCTTGAAGTGTCAAAGCTCAAGAATGAGGAAGAACCTTCCCCCTAATTTCAAGAAGCAAGACATAGGGGGTGAAAACTTTCTGGTCAGCAGAAATGGTTTTCATGATCTGAGCAGCCACATTGCAATCCTTAATGGGTTCACTCGAAGCAGGATTGCTCAAGGAAGGAATTTGTTCTGGGTTAGAAGCAGCTTGTTTGACACAAGCCATTGAAATTGTCAAGTTGGTAAAAAAGAGGAAAGTGAAATTTAGTGTTTGGGTTGTAGAAAAGTAAGACTGGAACGAAGACCTGAAACTGATAGGAATTGGCAAAGTGACCCAAAGATGATTGGCCTAGGAATACACCAACCACATGTGGGGGCATGCGTTAGGCCAAATATTAGTACACAATGTGGAAAATATTATGTTATTTTAAATAAGTTTTCCAAGTTATTAACTGATTTCATAAGTTTTCCAAGTCGTTGAAAATTAGTCAGTGCTAGTTACCTCGAGCAAAGACTATCATCTTAAGCAGATTTATATGTAAAGCGAATATGAGTACAACATTTTTTTTTTTTTTTTTTTTTTTTTTTAGAAACCTCCCTACTCAGGAAGGGAGAAATTAACATAATTACTGCAAATCTTTTACAACAAAGCTGAAAATATTTAGAGGCACTTCCTCCATCCAAACTCTTAAAGGAAAAGAAAACCTAGCATCCCTAGCTAGCGCATGGGCTACATGATTGCCCTGCCGCCTTACATGGATGATAGAGGAGGACTGAAAATACCCCCTTATAGACATAAAGTCTTTTACTAAGTGGCCTGTCAATGCGTTTGATGCCGACCCCGACTGCAAGCATTGCACCACTAACTCCGCATCCCCTTCAAAACAAACCCAGCTAAAACCAAGTTCCCTTGCAAACAGAGCTGATCTTCGTGTCGCCATCATCTCAAGGGCCTCAACTGTTGCTGGCAGCCTAACCTTTTCTGACAAAGCCGCCAGCACCTGCCCTTCACTGTCGCGTAGCACCACTCTGATACCGGCTGCCTGCTCCTCCCCGAATACCGCCCCATCATAGTTAGCTTTAATGGAGTTCTCTGCCGGAGGCTGCCATCGCACCAGGCCAACTTGCTTCTCTGCAACCCGCCCCTGTTTTCCTTGCTGAAACTCAGCCAACAGGGATGAGGCTAACTGACCGATTTTCGAACATGGCTGAGTAGCTTCATTTGAGCGCAACTTGTTTCTCCGCATCCAAATAAGCCAACCAACATCACAAACACCTCCATATTTTTACCTTCAGCCTTCATAATACTTACGAGGTCCCACATATTCTTCACAGACCGGTACTTATTCCTCACATCAGCACAGGAATACTCCCACACCTCATGGACCTACACACAGTCCCAAATGGCATGGACCTCATCTTCATTCAAATATCCACACTGATCACACACGGAGGAATCTACCACTTTCCTTTTTTTCAGATTTTCCTTTGTTGGAAGCGCTCTTGAGCAAGCCCGCCAAGTGAACACCTTCACCTTGTTAGGAACCTTCAAGTGCCAGATGAATTTCCAAAAACTTCTTACCCCATCAGAGTCGGAGCTAGAAGGCTGTGAGCTCATTTCCTTTTCGCACAGCAGCTGGTAACCTGTTTTGACTGAGTATGACCCTGACCTGCACCTTGGCCATGATAAGCAGTCATCTTGGTCCGTAACACAAAGGAATGCTCTTAATTCTTTGAGCTTCAAAGGGCAGAAAGAGGTCATCCACAAGCTGCTCATTCCAACCTCCTCCCTCCAGCTCTAGCAGATTTGCAACTACCCAATTTTTCGCCTCCTCAATTTTTGGTGAAACCACACAAGCCGAAGCCTCCCCAGGCAGCCACCTATCATTGTAGATATTGATCTTTGTGCCATTCCCCACTCGCCATAGCAAGCCTGATTGGACAAGCTTACTAGCCTTGACAATGCTTTGCCATGCATACGACCTTGAAACTACCTTTCATCGAAAATTGACCCACTTGGGAAGTACTTGGCACTAAAAACCCGATAAAAGAGGGAAGAGTGATCTACTAATAGCCTCCACACTTGCTTTGCGAGCATAGCCTCATTAAAATTTTCCAAATCCTTGAAGCCCATACCTCCTAATGCCTTTAGTTTGCACAAAGTTTCCCAATTCTTCCAATGAATCTTACGTTGGTTTCCCTGTTGACCCCACCAAAATTTCCTAATCATCATCTCAATATTGTTTAGAAGTCCGGATGGGAGTTTGAAGCAACCCATCGCAAAGGTGGGTATAGCTTGAACTACCGCTTTTAGGAGCACCTGCCTACCCGCTTGAGAAAGGAGTTTTTCCTTCCAACCTTGAAGCTTATTCCAAACTCTCTCTTTGATGAAATTGAGGCTCGCCCTTTTATTTCTCCCAACAACCGCCGGAAGACCAAGATACTTCATATGAGTACCACATGAGAAGGCAGTTACCTCAACATAGTTATTAGAGTGCTTTCACCTAGGATCTAGGGATTAAAAGCTAATGAAAACATGACACATGGCAATGAGGACAAGATTAACTGCTAAAGCCTCAAGTATAAGTATGATGTTCTCACACAAGACACGCACACTCAAACATACAAATCCAGAGAATCATATCTCACTGTATCAGAATTATATGTAGGCTTGTAGGCTTGTGAGAACTCTATCCTTGTAAATTTTTTGTATCTTGATTATTGAAAGTGCATCATTACACTTTGAGCAGGCTTTGTAACTTAGGCATTGGCAAGAAAGGGTTCAAGGAAAGACATGATTAAATATGACAAGATTCAAGATTTGTGGTCTAGTTTTAATTTGGGACTTTCTTGACATCTTTCATAAGTTATTTTGGTTATTATTGAGTCTTAGTATTAAGTTTTAAAAATTGGGGTAGTCTGGTAATTTTAAGATTTTCTGGAATGGGCTGTCCTAGAGGGGTTAAGCTTCTGTCCAGTGCACAGTTTTAGACGTGTGTCTATATCGTATCGTGTCCAATGCACTGATATATTGTACCTAATCCGTATCCATCCTAGAGACCCATGAGTCTTATTTTATGTTTTGAGTCTTTTTCCTATTAGGTTTAGAAGTTATTAAGTCATTTTTTGGTTATTAGTATTCCTAGTCATTCTAGGAATAGATTATTTAGAATCCTAGTCCTTCTAGGAAAGGGTTTAACAATAGTCTCTATATAAAGGCTTTATTGTAGTCAATAATATATATAGTGATTGATTAATAAAATTCAGCAGCTTATTTTAAGCTTCAAGGGTGTGATTGCCTTCTCCTACCTAGGTGTGATTGCTTATAAAGACCTAGGTGTGATTGCCTAGTGTTTTATTTACCTTGTTTTTTGTTTTATCCCCCGTTTTGGCCTCAAACAGCCATCAAGATCCATATTTTCTAACCTAAAACCCCTAAACATCAATCCTAATTCCTGCATCATAATCTAGGCTTTAATGCTTGTTCTCATTGTTAACTTGTGCATTTCACATAAAAGTCCATATCCTCTCTAGCACAAAGTCAAATATTCATCCTCTTGAGCGACTTTGTATCACCTCGAGTGGGAAAAAATTGGTTTGTGCTCAAACAAATTCCATTGAAACAAAGCTTGAATGACACAAACCACACTCAAGAAGAACCCAACAACATGATAGAGAGATTTAACAATGTCAAGATTCAGCATCCCATTAACCCAGCTGATCAAACTCATTTTACACATTCCAAAAGCAACTATCATGCAATGTCATCACTACTGAAACAGCCAGAATCTTTAACAACCAGTTCTTCCTACTTTCCAAAAATTATAAATAAATAAAAAAATTAATACCCAGAAAAGGGAAAAGAGGTTTAACACATTTGAATGAACATTTATGTAATTACAATCATCATTTCAAATCAAGGAACAAAAACCTCATATTTAAGTACTATCATCCACCAATGTCACTGTTTAAACTGAATAGAGCACTTGAAAAAAAGAGGGTAATAAAGATCACATTGACATACCACGAGACCATTTGGAAGCGAGACTTGCAGCCATCTCTGGATTTATCTCTGCCCTGCAAATATACAAATTGTATGGAAATCAAAAACCCCATAAACTGTGCCTTTCTTTCTCAAACAAAAATGGCGAGCCTTATTGTTCTTTGAAAACCCAAATGGATGAGGAAAAGGAAAACGACAATGCTAGAGAGAGCACTAACCCGAGACTGAACTCTGAAGAGCACGAGGTTGAGGAGAGTGGTGGTGGCAAAGGGAACTGGGAAAGGTAGAGACAGTTAATAATAATGTTTAAAACCCTAAACGAGGGCTTATCTGCAATCTAATTAATGAGCACGTGTATTTTTGTGCTTTGTTTAAGGAAAATGTATATTATTTAAACAAATTATATTATATAATTCCTTAAATTAATTATGTGACTAAAAATACATAGGGATGATTATATTAATCTCTATGTAATGGGTTGAAGAAATTTTCTCAATTTGGCACTTGTTCAACTCAACAATTTTTCATATTTTTCGATTTTGACAGTCCCAAACTCATCCAAGGTCATCAACCAAGACCTTTTACCCTCTAACAAGGGTTTTCATAGTTTAAAGTACATAATTTCCTAGAGATTTAGAGAACTTTTAGGCCAGGTTATTACGATGATTGGTGATCCTTTCATTTGACACAAACCTAACCCCTTTTTGCTAAATCCTCTAATTTCTAGAGCCCCAAAAAACATATCAAAACTTTGCCCAATTCATCCTAAACACGAAATTATATATGTGTTAGGATCATATGTCCAAGCCTAAATCGATCATCAAGCATTGTGCATAAATGTACAATTTCTTGAACTTTTGAGTGTTTTGTCTTTAATACTCTCAAATCAACCAAAAACATGTTCATATTTGATGAATGTTCAGATGCTCATCCCCTTTGCATATGCTTCAAAACTTAAAATTAAAAAAAAAAAAAAAAAAATACCCAAATGACGTGCCCTTTCTTTTTTTGTGACATGTTTTGGATGACATGACATGATGGTGATCACTATATTTTAGAAGATTGGTTCACCAATAAAGGTGGATGTCTAACACCGCCCTACCTCGTAACTTAGTATTCAACTTTAAATCGATGCTTCATATACAAAGTCCTATCCAATGTAATTTTCACCTTTTAGAATAAAACTAGGACTTCAAGGAATTTAAATTTATTTTAAAGATTATTTAGGATCAAGGCCATGTAATATTCTTATTATATTCAAATGAATGTAAATTATAAATTTTTATCAATAAAATGAGAAGTTATTTTATTGTATATTTAAAAATAAATAAAATAAGTGATAACTCTAAATGTAAAACCATAAATCTAAATGGTACAATATCATCAGTTGAACCATGCAATTTGATAGACATTTACTTGATCTTATCCATTCACTTGGATTTTATCAAAACAAAAAAAACTAACCCGAAATCACAATCCCTCACATAATTTCACTCTTTTAGCTCTTTAGAGAATCCACATAAGTGGAGCTAAATATTTTAGCATTTAACACCTCAAAAAGCTACTTTATTTATTTTAACACACAATTTCACAACACACCTTACATCAATGATCTTATTTTTACCATCAACTAAACACTATTCATTTTCTTATCAATTTCTTTCTCAGTTACTCTCTCTTCCTCTCTACCACCAAACCCAACTAAGTGATAATTTTTTTTATACCTTCTTGTTATAGTGAACTGCTAGTCTTGGTAGTTCACTTAAGCAAGAAGGCAAAAAAAAAAAAATCGCCTTTGGCTGTACCAATGTTTAGGCACTAAATTGGAGTTTGAGGTGGTGGTGATGCTCTAAGAGGAGCAACTCTTTAATCGATGGCTATACTTATCCCTAAAAAAACTTGTGAATTTACTTTCTATCTATGGTGTACACTTAGTACAATATTGAACTACAAATCTTGTGTATTTAATTTCTAGCTATGGTGTATGCTTTACAATATTGAATTACATGGTCTTTCTTTATGATACCTGTTTCATTATCTCTATAAATTAAGAGGATTCAGAAAGTTAGTTATAACTTCAAAAAATGTCAAAAATACCCCTGATCTAATTAGATAATCCTTATTCTTAAAAAATAAAAAATTGGGTTAAAATTGTAATTCAAAAAAATTATTAAAAAAATAAAAATAAATAATAATAATAATAATAATAAAAAATTACTAGAGAAACCTTTTTCCTAAAAATTAGCACACTCTCTCTATAAGACAGGTTACCAACTACTTCGAGATATGGAAAACAGAGAGATGACTTCAGCTTCAGACAGTGGGGAAAATAGAAAATTCTAGAATGGTTTGTGCAAGTTAAAGGTACTAAATAAGATTAAAACTTTTGCATGGTGAGCTTGCCCCAATTCTATTCCTACTTTGGATAATCTAGCAAAGAGAAAGGTGGTTCAATGATCCACTTGTTCCAACTGCAACAGAGAGCACGAAACTGTGGTTCATGCTTTGTGGAATTGTGAAAATCTCAGTCTAGCTTGGGGAAAATGGTTTGAGGAGTTACATGTAGTGTCAACCCCATTTAGGCTTCGTTTGGGAGGAGGAAATGGAAAGGAATAAAAAGAATCATTTTAGAATATTCTTCCCTTCCCTTGTTTGGGAGTTTTAAAGGAGGGAATAGAAAGTTCATTCCCTTGTTTGGGAGTTTAAGTAGGATGGAATGGAATGGGTAGGAGGAAACACTCATTCCTCTCTATTCCCTTAAAACCTTAAATTTTCATTCCCCCCGAAATTGAGAGTAATTAGAGGGAATGAAATTAAATTTAATGATTTTTTTACTAAAACTCCCAAAATACCCCTGTATATTCAACTCTTTATTTTAAAATATGGGTCTAATAGTAATATTGTCATAAAATAATTATATTTCATTCCCTCCATGTTGCTCCCAAACAAGATTACTTACATTCCATTCATTTTCATTTCTTTATTTTAAAACATCCAATCAAGGTTACTTAATTCCATTCCATTCCATTATTTTCTATTCCTTTCCCTTACTTAAATACATTCCATTCCATTCCACTTCTTTCCATTCCCTTATTATTATTCCATTCCATTCCTTTCCTTTTTTTATGAACTCCCAAGCGAAGCCTAAATCCATAAGGAGCAGAGCTATTCATCACATTTTGTTGGTTTCTATGGACTCGCCGAAACAAAATCCGAGTTAAGGAGGCAATGGTGCCACTGGACAAACTCTTGGACTTGGCACAGCAGTACCTTCAGGAGTTTTAGCAACTCCGTGGCAAATCTGTCATCAAGTAGCCACCAAATCAAACAATCTGGAAACCGCCTGACCAAAGCACGCTGAAAACAAACTTTGATGGAGCTATGTTTGAAGATTTGAAAGCAACAGGTATCGAAGTCATGGTTCGAAATTCCTCTGGCAAAATTCTGGCGGCTCTATCCAAGATCATCCCTCTGCCATCATCTATTGTTGTCTTGGAAACAAATTGCAGCACGAAGAGGTTCAAGAGCTCGGCTTGAGTAGTTCTATCTTTGAAGGAGACTCTGAAACATCAATTTTGGCGATAAAAAAATCAGAGGCTGTTTGGATTGGGGCTAACTCATTACTCAAAATTCATCACTCAAAACTCATATCTCAAACTCTATTTCACCAACAACCCAAAACTCAAAATTCTTTGTTTTGGTTCATAACTGAGATTTTGTTCCTCTTCACTTTTTCCCTTTTTTAGTGGAGCCCACACCCAGCCAAATACTCAGAACGGTAACCTGTGTGTCCTCTCAACCCATATAAAAATTGTTTAAAAACAATTTCCTTCTCTCCCACACACTCTGACTCTAGCATTTCAACAAATACCCTTCTCCCCAAATCTCCAGCACTCTCCGAATCTATCTCCAGCACCTCCCACACACTCCCCATCTCAAACAAATTCCATCAAATACCCATCTCCTTAATCTCCAACACACTGCATCTTCCATCTCTAGCACGAATACTTATCTCCCTAAATACCTATCTCCAGAAAACAGAGAGACCCATCTTGTCATCTAGATCGTAGACCCATCGAAAGCAAAGTTCAAAGCTTCTATTCTTCTCTAGCAAAAGTCGAAAACCATCTCTAGCAAAAATCAAAGATTATCAATGAGTTTTTTTTTTTTTTTTCGTTTCTCAGTTGTAGTGCTCTGTTTCTCTTGCTCTGTTTGTCTTCATTTTGTTTTCTTTCTTTGCCCCGAAAGGAACACTGAAATTCATGAATGGGTTCCAAAACTCATATCTCTACTTGCTTTATTATTTTCCACACATCTCTTTTTTCCCGATGTATGACTTCATGACTACTGAAAATTGTGTTTTAATTTTGTTTGTGGAGGGTTGAGTTTGTTTAGCTTTTGGTGACTATGCTCTGAGGTCAGGAATGTGGGTATTTGGTTTCTTGTGACTATGCTCTTAGTTTGTTTGGATTGTTCTCGTGTGATTCTACCTCTGTGGTTTTGTTTGTTTTTACTATAATTGTTATCTGGGAGAGTAGTTCTTTGTATTAACATGTAGCACTCTGGTGAATAATTTTCATAACATTTTGCATTAATGGAGTTAGTTTGGCTGAGATGCTTGCTGTAATGACATTGGTTGTTTTGAGCATTTGAAAGGAATCTGCAGTTCTATATTCTTACATAATCTATTTTCTTCCATCGTTCACTTTCACCATATGAAAATTTTGAGCTGCAATAAGGAGCAGATTGGTTTACTTTTACAGTACTCACATGCACATGGTAATGGGAAATTAAAATACTGCTCATTTTGTACCATGTGTAGGGGCTGTGGTGTTTGAACTAATGTTGGAAGGAAGTAACTACTACTCCAACTGTAATGACCATCTATGTGACATGGATCGTTGTGTGGTTAGGACATCATTGTTGCTTCATAACTTTGGTAGAAGGTTTTATGGTTGTAGGGAATGGACGCCGGTGAGTTTACATTTGCGTTTAGTTACATTGTTTGTGATATGTCATAAATTCCTTCATTTTGCCTGTATTGATATTGTCATGTACACTGTAGGATGATGACCGACATTGTAAATTTTTTAGATGATTGGACAGCAACACCTGCAAGCGTGGCGCGGAAACAACACCTATCGTGATAGCAAATTTTAGGAGGCTAGAGAATGAGGCAATGCTTGCTGCTGAGGGTGAGAAGGAAGCACGTGCATCGCTTGAAGAAGTACGAGAAAGGGAAAGAGTTGCAAAGTGAAAGGCAGAAAAATGTAAGGTTGCACAAATGATTGCTGAAGAGAATATGAACACGTATAAACAAGTTTTAGCTCTCTCATTGGTGTTGTTTATTGTATTCTACTTATTTAGTACTAGGTTTGGGGATGTTGGAAGAACTCAATTGTGTCTACCATGACAGTGTGGTGTATGTAATAGGCAATATGCAACCCATTGAGTTTGGACACATGACTCCAACAATCTGTTATAACACTTGACATTTTAATTTAATATAATGACTCTTTTATGAATATTTTTCTCCTTGTTAATTTCAGTTTGGTTAAAAAAGGTATCCTAGCTATCAAGCCCCATATTTAAGAGTTTCCTAGTGATATAAAAATCATATTGAGTAGTTTTTCTTAGTTTACCAAGTAGGAAAAAAATAGTTCAAGGTAATAAGTATAGCCCATTTGCAGTTAAGGATGACAGAAAGATTGCATAGAATTTTTTATGTATGAAAACAATACAAGAAATGGAAATTTTACAACAGCCAAAATATGGCATCCTTGTTTCTCATTGTGTTCATTAAGATCACAAACTTTGTGTAAAAAATATGCAGGTTCAGCTGGATACAGTAATTCCAATTTCTACCTTCTTCCTTGTTTGATGATTACAACAACTAATAAATTGCAAGTTCAAGCATCCATTACTGTAAAGTTATGTAGAACTCTAATACCACCTAAAAACTTGTATCCATTAGCTTTAACCACTAATTTACTGATAGTGTCCCACCAATAAGCTGCCAACCCAATTATCAAATTGTTCTCATATCCCTTTAACAACTCTCAAGTAAACATAAACAAGAAGAAGCTCATAAAAACAGAGGAATATTCCAAGTCATATAATATGGGAAATACATGACTTAGATATCAAGCCCCATTCCAAAGACTCCAACAATCTACAGGTTCCAAGATACTCTTATTTAGCAGAGTCCAAGCCCCTCATAGAAGACTAAAACTGCCTACAACCTCACAGATTTGCAGCCAAACATAACTAGAGTATCAAGGTTTGTAGCCAACTAAAAATTTGGTCAATTATTATTAGAGTATCAAGATTTGCAACCAAATATACAAAATACCAACAGATTTCTAACTTCCATTGTCAAACTACAAGATTAGTTCATAAGTTACAAAAGACATTATCAACAAGCCTTTGACAATGAATATATAATAATACAACCTGCCTAATGAGTTCTCATCTAACATAATATAACCTATATATATAGTTCCAGTGCCAATAACATATACTGACAACAAGATATATAGTCCTAACAGCCCACCAAAATACTCCACCATACAAAAGATATTGTCAACAAGGCTTTGACAATGAAGATGCAATAACAACCTGCCTAATGGTCCTTGAAAAATATTCCATTGCGAAAAGGTATTACATACAATTGCATATAAGCATGTCTAACTGTACTTACATTACCAATAGGTATTAGATACAACTACTTTAAAATTGCCAAAAGGAATTACATCAGAAATGTCAATAGGTTATTAACATTATAAGCATGTCCATAGTTAATCTAAATTTACAAAAAAAATGCATCATAATGTCCAAAAGAATGCATCATAATGTCCAAAAGAATGCATCATGTATCATGCTAAGTGACTTCTAGTCATGGTACCTAGACCTATACAAAAGTCCCAACAAAAAGTCAAAGGAATGGGTACTAGCTTTATACAAAAGTCCCAACAAAAAGGGTGAATCCTTAGACATGTCAATCATCAACCTCAGTGTCGCACGTACTCCTCCCATATGCGGTCAGTCATATCATCCTTGAACTCACCTATTACTTTCTTCGATGCATCAGACATCTCCCTCACATGCCTCATTTTGGCACTTGCACTCGACTTAAGAGAATCCCCATTATTTCCAGTTTGTATATCATCTCTATCAATGTCAAAGTTCTCACATGTGTTAAACATTACATCTCTTCAATTATTGATGTATATAAAATTATGTAATACACAACACGCAGAAATAACCAAATGCTGACGATATTACTTATACTTCATCATGCAACTCAAGATGGAAAAACGAGCCTTCAGGACTCCAAAAGCCCTCTCAATTACCATGTGCAATGAAGAGTGTCTGTAGTTAAACAACTCTTTCCCCGATCTCGGTTGTCTACTACTCCTCCTGAATTCTTGGGCATGATATTAGGTGGCCTTATGTGATGGAAGAAACAATACACCAATGGGGTATCCCAAATCAACCAAGTAATAGGAACCTACAAGAATAGCATATCTAAATCAATAATAATAAAAATTACACATATTGCTATCCACAAGACAGCCAACAACAGATGGTTTGTCTGATAAAAATGTGACCCATTCCGATTGTAGCAACAGGTGGTTCAGCCATAAGACAGCCACAAGACAATTTTAGAATTAGTATCTCATATGAAAGAGCCCGTTAATTTAGAGAAAGAGAATAGGAAGTGAAAAGACCCCCAAATATGCAAATCAAACAATGCAAAAAAAGGGAGACATACTCTGGCATTCAACAACATAAAATAAATCAAATGAAGATGATGCAAAGGAAAATAGTTTCAATGTAATAATAGTTCCATTTGGTATAACCATTAGAAGCCTTGAATCAGATGTCAAGGAAAGACACCCACTATGTTCAGGGACTAGAGGAGGTTGAGGAACTGCTGCATTGGAAAACAAGCAGCTGACCTCAGGTTCTATGTGGCATTTATAATCATTTAAGGAACTAGAAACTACCATGGATATGGATACTTAAGAATTTAATTGTCTCTGTGGTATGGGATTAAGAATATATACAATTTGATTTTGTATATGTATTGCATAAGATTAATTCTTTTACTTTAGTTTTGTTTGATATAGATTTGAAGCTATTTTTATTAGATAAATACTAGTTAACTTAATATGTTTTATTCATGTCAATAGGGATCTCTAGTAAAACCTCAAGATTCTAGTTCCTTAATTGACAATGGATTGCAAGCTTCCAATACCTCACAATTGGGATCCCAGGCCCTTCTAAAGGTTTGCATTACTCAATTGTATGTTTGTAGTTTGTACTTGTCTAAGATTTTTTTTTTCTTTTAAAGAATGGAGAACTATAAACAAAAACATTATTTAAATTAATGTGCATCCAAAACACTGCAAAAATAGGCTAAAAAAATAGCAATGGATAAAAACAGCCCCAACTCCCTAAGAATAAATGAAAGTCAAACTATGCAGTTCAATTGCCCACTTCTAGTGCAAAAAAAAAAAAAAAAAGTATCCTTTAAATACTTTTAATGAGACAGCCTCTACTTGACACCAATGACCAATTAATGTGCCCAAGGAATTGAATGATAAATACCCAAGGGCAACAACTGTTGTCTAGTTGCTGCACAATCCTAACCTTTTTGGCATATGCATTTCAAATGTTAACTGACCACTGAACCACATCTAGCTCCTTATGGAATTACACATGCAATTCTCTACAAGTGTCTTATTCCCAGTAATCTATTGTCCAAACTAAAGAATGAATATGCATTAGTAGCTTGCTTTTCAATCTTATTCAACAGTTTAAAGTTCAATCTTTAAAGCCTAAGGGCACGGCTTGGTCACAGATCAGTTTTGTAACTGCTGCTTGCTTGTAGCAGTGAAAATTTAAATGCTACAATACATATGATGCAGAATTTAAGTTAAAGACGCATACCTTCTGGTGGCCATGAGAATCCATGCTTCAAGTCTTTAATAGTTTCTTCAAACATCCTTGAGTCGTTGGCACTTCCCTTCCAACTAGAATGGACATACGTAAGTCGCATGTCATGGTCACATGCACACATGATGTTGGTTGTAACAGTGCTTTTGCGACTCTTGTGAGGCTGGAGTCTTTCTGTTGAAGGCCGAGCACTAATATGTGTTTCATTGATAGCTCCTATACTTCTCTACAATGAATAGTGCCAATTAGTTGAAATATTATACAGTAATATATGTGAATAACCATTTTGGAAGAACTTATATTATGAAATCATTTACATCAAACCAAGGGTAGTACTTGTTGTTCCTCTGCAAATGCTCTGGAAGGCCAAGGTAGTACATTCAGATCGAGCTTGATTAAATATTGGCCATATGCGTGGACAGCCTGCAACACCCTACGGAACTTGCAGTCCACAATTTTAGTGGAATGCTGAAATCTATCTGCCACAGGTCGCATCTGATTATTATGGCCGACGATGTACAAGAATATGGCCACTAACTCCTACACGTCAACATGCCCCTTCCCTTCTTTCAAGTACCCATAATGTTTCAACTCATCAACCAAGTGATAGAATAGATCTAGTGTCATGCGGAACATGTCATGACAATTGGTAGGATTGTCATCTCTCACTTTAGCCATATAATCGCTTCCACTCAAAATGTTAGTACGTTGTGGGCGCTTGTCTTAATGCCGCTGGAAATATGCCACCATCTCGCCAATTAGTGGAAATACAAACCAAAACTTTTCCTCTTCATCGTCATACTTTGAGTCTGTGTCTGCACCAATGGTAATGTCATCATCACAATCACTGATATCCATGTCATCACCATTGAAACCACTGTCCATGTCATCATCACATCCACCAATGTTCATGTCATCATCGTTGGAGTTAAAATAAGCATCATCGAAATCATACTGCCAGAAAGGATCACTAGGGGAGACTATTATACCCCATACCCTGCAAAAACCAAAGCATTAGAACTAAAGATATTGCAATATATAAACGGACCAATTAATATAAAGTACTAAAGAAATTGCAATAATGTTAGTTGAACTCACCTTACAATGTAAGTAACATGAACTAAATAACAAATATTATAAAAAAATATAATACTATAAAAAAAACACCGAATACATAACAACAATTACTACACACACAGTACTTTATGTTAATAATGTCAACTATAGAGCACCAAGTAACAAAACTCACATGCTATTTTAAATAACATCAAATTCACATGTATAGTTCACAACACTTAACATTACAATAAAACTACATTAAATAAAAGTGTTCAACTGAATAAGAGAAATAAAACCAAACGTTGAACATTGTCCAAACATACACATAAAGTCCTTAAATACCACTTAAAAACTACAACCAAGTGATTCACATCGAAATCACAATAAGAAAACATTACCAAAGCAATCCCCATTAATTATCCGGCTGCTGAGCATGGTGCTCCATCCACCTCCTCCTCCTCCTATGCTCTGGCATACCCATGAACAACACCCTTTTCTCTTTCTTTTGGAGAACCTCAGCGATGTTAACATAGGTGTCATCATCAAGATCTTCATACTGGTTTAGCATTTCTAAAGCTCTCCCAAGTGAGCAAGGATCACCACTACCGGCAGATTGTGCAACATGTTCAAAGCTACCACTAGACTTTCCCTTTTTGTTGGAAAACATTTCCCTTCCCAATGCAGTGTGCTTTTGAAGAGCCATGGTCATCTCATTAGCCCTATCCACTTTCTTTGCAACCTTCTTCCCCTTGGTAATAGGCTCTTCGGTGGGACGTTTGTCCACACGTTGGGTTTGCTTAGAAACAGGGGGATCGTCTTGGGATATGCCCTCCATTTTGGGATTGTAGCAATCATCATTACCCAACTTGGTATGACGTGCCTCATTGGCAGGTTCCTCCTCCAGGGCATGCTCTTCATCACTATTTGGGGTTGGCGTGTTTGAGGAAATTTGAAGGGAACCGGTTGTAGTATTAAGGGCAAAAAGTTGCCTCTGCTTGTCATAATTAAGACACACTTTCTTCCGTAATGCAGGTGCTTTAGGATCCCCTTGAAATGACAATATATACATTAAAATCCTGCTAATATGAAATAGAAAATTACAAACAAATATGCAAAGAATTAGGGTAGTAAATATAACATATTGCAACCACATTAGCCCACACCTCCTCAGAAGCAGTAACCGTTTAGGTTGTTTCATCCCACCCTAACCCAGTATGCCTCAAAAGCTGGCCCCACTTTCTCTATTTTTGCTTAAGCCTATTATGCTTATCTTTCACTTACTTAGGGAGGAAACTCTTCCCAGTTTGCTCATTTAGGGTTTTTATAATTGATAGCCAAGTTGTACCTTTAAAGACACCATGTTCCATATTCTTCTTTTGTTGTTCATCAACCATAATGTCAATGAAAATTTGTTCAATGTGGGGAGGCCACATTTTGTCGTCAGCATCCTAAGTTTCTTGTGCCATCTAATACAAATTTGCCAACACAATTGCATATGTTAATATATATGTATATTAATAGTTTTATGAATGGGCCACTTGAATCTCTAACCAACCACTCAACTTAAGTGAAGAAGACAAGAAAACCTATAATCTCATAAGCATGGACATGAGCTGTAAATATTGCATCAAAATTGTACTGCATCAACTTAAGTGGCCCATAAACAAGAAGATGAGCAACTCCAAAGGTATGATAGCAGAAACACAATCAAGTCAAGCCTATTTTTTTTTTTTTTTTTTTTTTTTTTTTTTTTTTTAAATTGGGGGTGTTTTTCTTTTATTTAGATGAAAAAAGAATAAAAAATGCTAAATTTTAGGGAATAAAAAGATAAACATGAGAGATAAGGAATAATTTCTTTTTTGAACGTGTGTTTGAAAGTGGTGTAGTGATATAGAGAAAAGTTTGGGTAGGAAAAATAAGATGAACATGAGAGAAATGAAGGCTAAATTTTAGGATTTCTCTTTTTTTTTTTTTTTAATTTTAAATTGGGGGTGTTTTTCTTTAATTCAAATGAAAAAAGAATAAAGAATGCTAAATTTTAGGGATAAACATGAAGGAAAAAATATCCTAAATTTTAGGAGTTCACTTTTTTAATGATAAGTAAAATTTGTTATTTGACATTTATGACTTTATTTCTAAGTATTTTTGTACTATATAAAAGTCCAGTTGAAAGAGAATAATCCTCTTATAGCTATACTATATTCTATACTAGATATAAGAGGATTACCCTCTTTCAACTGGATTTTTATGTGCTTAAAAAATACCCTCATTAATGAAGGGTAACTTCATTCAAAAATAGGGTCATAAATGTCAAATAACAAATATCATTTTGAATTCAAAAAGAGAACTCCTAAAATTTAGGATTTTTTTCCTTCACGTTCAAAAAAGAAATTATAGTTACTACTTATCTCTAAAGTTTACCATTTTATTTGTTTGAAAAAATATATATATATTTCTAAATTATAATAGATGCAAATTATTAACGTTTATCCAAAAAAAATAGAAGATCTCAGAGGCTAGTATAGTATAGATAGATAAATAGATGAACCCTTTCAACTTTTTTTGCTTATTTGCCATCTATATCTTGGTTTAAGTTACGCAATTTAGTGAGGGAAAAAGCTTCCAAAGTTTTGTTTCTGATGGAGACAAAAAGAACTGTGGAAGAGATGCATTGGATCCAAGCTGATTTACCATACCGGTGCATGTTAGTTGTACCTTGTTCATAAAGAAGGGGTAGGTTAGCTCTCTTATGGATGGAAGAGATAGATCTACATATACAAACTTTCTCACCAAATCATATTGATGCTATGATCATGAATGTAATTTCTCCATGGCGTCTCACTAGTTTTTTTTCCTGGCTAGAGGAGCAGAGAAAACAGGAATCATGGCGTCTACTCAAACATCTTCACTCTAGAAGCTCAGCACCGTGGTTTTGCTGTGGTGACTTCAATGAGATTTTAAGCTTAGAGGAAAGGCAGGGAGGACTTCCTAAACCACTTAGGCAAATGCAAGAGTTTAGGGAGACTCTATTGCACTCTGAACTTGTTGACTTGGGTTTCAGTGGAAATATTTTCACATGGGATAATGGTCGATTGGGTGAGGATTTTGTGCTGGAGAGGCTAGATAGGGCATGTGCAACTTTGGCATGGAGAGATCTCTTTCCCTATGCGAAGGTTACTCATATCCAAGCATCATATTCAAATCATGTCCCATTATTAATAACTACATCTAAACCTACCAACCCGGGGAGAAGGAAGAAGCTACCAAGGAGATTTGAAGAAAAATGGGTCTCTCATCTAGAATGTGAGGAAGTAATCCAGGAGGCTTGGGGAATGGAAGTTCTTAATGGGAGCCCAATGTTCAGACTCTTTGAGAAGATAAAGAAATGTAGAACAGCTTTGGTAGATTGGAGTAGAATCACTTTTGGAAATACTAAATCAAGGCTCCAAGAAAAGCAAGCCGTACTAGATGAGTTCTCCATGCAAAACAAGGTTGAACATCTGCAAACAATCAATGCTCTGAAGATAGAAACCAATACCATCCTCCACCAAGATGAACTTTTTTGGCGACAGAGATCCAGATCTATTTGGCTACCTACTGATGATAAGAATACAAAATTCTTTCATCAAAGGGCTAGTCAACGTCGACAAAAGAATCATATTTCTGGTGTTCAAGACAAGGAAGGTGTATGACGCTCATCTAATGACCACATAGCCTAGGTAGCATAGCAATACTTTCAAGAGTTGTTTGCCATAGCAAATCCCACAAGTATGGAGAATGTCCTAGATTCGGTAGATAGACATATCACCCCAGAGATGAACAACTCTTTACTATAGAGATGTACACCAAATGAGGTCAGAAGAGCCCTTTTCCAAATGCATCCTTCAAAAGCTCCAGGACCGGATGGTATGTCTCCTTTTTTCTTTCAGAAATATTGGAACATTGTTGGACCTGAAGTTAGTGAGGCAATTCTTTCAGTTTTAAACTCTAGGCCTATGTTGCATAAAATGAACTATACTCATATTGTACTAATCCCTAAGAAGAATGACCCAAAGCAGATGGCAAATTATAGACCAATCAGTTTAGGCAATGTGATCTCCAGAATTCTCTCAAAAGTTATAGCAAACAGATTGAAGCAAGTGCTGCCTATGGTCATCTCTGATGCTCAAAGTGCCTTTGTTCCTGATCGGCTTAGCACTGACAACACAACAATAGCATATGAACTGCTTCATAGGATGAGAAATAAACGTAGAGGCAAGGTGGGACAAATGGTAGTGAAATTGGATATCAGTAAAGCATATGACCAAGTGGAGTGGTCCTTTTTGGAGAGGATTATGCTTAAACTTGGCCTGGATCGTAGGTGGGTTAGCTTGGCTATGGAGACAATCACTACAGCTTCTTACTCAGTCCTCATCAATGGAGAACCAAGAGGTTTTGTGAATCCCACACGGGGAATCAAGCAAGGTGATCCATTATCACCATATTTGTTTCTTCTCCATGCTGAAGGTTTGTCAGCTTTATTGAAAAAGGCTGAGGAAAATCATGCACTCAAAGGAATATTGTCAAGCCAACATGGAGTACGTATCTCTCACCTTTTGTTCGCGGATGATAGCCTTTTATTCTGCCAAGCTACAATAGAGGAGTGTCAAAGATTGATGGACATATTGGGTAGATATGAAGCAGCTTTAGGTTAGGCAATTAACAGGCAAAAAACATCCTTATTTTTCAATAAGAATATGAGGTAAGAGGTGAAGCTGGAGATTCAACAAATGCTGGGGGGAAGAATTATGAATGAATGTGAGAAGTATCTTGGTTTGCCGATGCCTAGTGGGAAGTCAAAGGTGGGGACCTTTAAAGAGCTTCAAGAGAAAATCTCCAAAAGAGTGCTGGGATGAAAGGAGAAATTTATTTCAAAGGTGGGACGGGAGATCTTAATAAAACTGTGGCACAGACTATTCCTACTTATTCTATGAGTCTGTTAAAGCCATCAAGGACAATATGTGATAATATTAATTCCCTTTTAGCAAAATATTGGTGGGGTCAAAAGCATGAAGAGCGAAAAATTCACTAGATTCATTGGAGTAAATTATGCACTCAAAAAAAGAGAGGAGGAATGGGCTTTCGAGATCTTCATGCTTTTAACTTGGCAATGTTAGCAAAGCAAGCCTGAAGGTTAATATGTAACACAAGCTCTCTCTTTTATAGGGTATATAAATCGAGGTACTTCCCAAGCTGCTCTTTCATAGAAGCTGAACTGGGAAATAATCCATCATTCATATTGCGCTCTCTACTGGAAGCAAGGGATCTCATTAAAGCTGGCTCACAGTGGCAGGTTAGAGATTGCAAAAGCATAGGAGTCATGAGTTACGCTTGGCTGCCAAATGCACCTGTTTTTGTGAATGCCCCCACAAGGGAGATGAAAGTGAGGGAGTTAATCGATGAGGATACTCGCCAGTGGGACAGAGGGATCCATGCACTATTTGATCGTTGGGCATGTGAAGATGATGAAGCCGAAAATAGTATCACCAGTGAGTCACACGTTCCTCGTACGATCAAACGGCACCTGCACAACGAAAAGGAAGAACCTAGCAGAGAGTACCGGTGTGGTACCGGCCAAACACCCTCCGAAGGTCAAGTTAGAACTATTCTCACTGCTCTAGAGTGCTAGAGAGGGTAAATTATGCGTACCGTGTTTTATAAGGGTGCTTGGGTTTTTATAGTAGTAGATGGTTGACCTCTCTTCCTTGGAGTAGAAGTCTTTTCCTTATAGGAGTCTTATTGGGCGTATTTTACGGGATTCTTTCCATATAGGAGTCTTTAGGTTCCTTGAAACGCGGAGAGCAAGTTATTTTACTTATATACGTAAACGGGCAGTTCAATCAACTTGTAGACCCACGCCGTCAGTTTAGGATAACCCCGTCTGCCCAAGTTTACTCCCGTCTGCCTAATTACTCCTGTCAGTCTAATTTTACTTCCGTCAGCTTCAGGATGCCCGGTTACATGTGTGCTCTTCCTTTACTCCCCTGTCAGCCTTGAAGACATGCTGACGGTACAGTTCCCTCTCGTCAGCTTTGTCAAGCTTGCCCGTCACCCTTATCTAACTAGTTTTATCCTCATCAGAAGATATTTTGGCAGTGCCACTCAATCAGTTAAACTCCCCGGATAAGCTGATTTGGAAGGAGAATAGAACTCATTCCTTCTCAGTTCGAACTGCTTACCAAGTGGCTTTGAGGTTGAAAAATCCCCACCAAGCTGAGCACTCATCTGTCCAGGTCCACATGGAGGAGAATTTGGAAGCTAAATGTACCACCAAAAGTGCGTACTTTAATCTGGAGGGCATATTCCAACTGCTTACCGATGCGCGAGAACCTTCACCAGAGATGGATTAGAGTTGAGTCAACATGTGAAATTTGCCACCAACAACCTGAGACAAACAGCCATCTGCTCTGGGAGTGCCCATTTGCACAGAACGTGTGGGCTTTGTTCAAAGGGAGAATCCAAAAAAGCAAAAATGAGCCAAGTGATTTTTTTCCTTCTCTTTAATCAGATGCAACAGAAACTCAGTAAACTGGACTTGGAAAAATGGGCAACCAGGGCATGGCCATGGGCTATATGGAATGCAAGAAATAAATTCTATTTTGAGCATGTACAGGTCCAACCGAAGGTAATTTTTGAGAATGCAATGTGCTGTTTGGAGGAATATCAGTGGCTTATGGAGTCACAACTCCAACGTTTATGAATATAGAGGTGTTGGGCATGGCGCTATTTTCTTTTGGTCTTAATGGCTCTCTGGGGTGTTTTATTTGGGACTACATTGCTTGTAGTGAATGTCCCAACTACGCTAGTGTATGCACAAGTTTATTTTGTATGACTATATTTGGCATTTAATAAAAGATTTCTGTCGTTCTGAGCTCAACAAAGTTACGCAATTTACTCTCCCTTTGTTTATCGTTTAGAAATTAGAACTTCGCCAAATCCATATTGGATAAGGATCTTAGGATCTCTTCATTTCAAAGTAAAATGGAGAGTGTCCATTTAAATATTATGATTTAAAGTAAAGTAAATCTAAGGTCTAGATTGTACCAACTCATTTAAAATTTAATGTAATTAAATTTAACTATGGTTAAACTAAACTCGAGTTATAAGTTTTTAAATGAAGTGCCACAATCTAGATTCTAAACCTTAGATTTACTCAACTTTAAATTATGACTCTTACATTCTTCATTCCCCTTTAAATTTGGAAATGTAGAACCTGGCCAATTCCGTATTTTTGGGGGTTAACTTGCAAATGCGTAGGTACCAATAAACCCAAGACCAACGTCCCACACCATTTAACCTGAAGGTCCTATTTGATTTGTTTTTGACTGAGGAAACTCATCTTAATTTGCCATCTTATGAATTCTTCATAAAATTTATTGTTAATTAGGTGGACCGTGGACTGTAGGCTTATATAAAAAGATGGCCCATGCTTTTTACCCGATACACTAATGCACCACGCCTCACTCGTCATGAATCTTTACAACAAATTGATGGGCCAGAACAGCTGGAATTGTGAGTTTAAGAGCTCTGGTCTCATTTCCGTTACTGACCCAATAAGTAAACCATTTCTCTTACATATAAAAAGAGCCAATACCCGCTACAGTGCTTTGGTACTGTGCATTCAGAGTGTTTACACTGTGCAAATAATGTAGCGGTAACATTGCTTTGGTGAGGATTTTTTTTTTTCGTCTCCCATTTGTACTTTTTTTTTTTCCTTTTATATATATTGTTTTACTACACAACAAATTTCATAATATTTTTACAATTATTAAGGTATCAATTTCTTATAAGTCAAAATAAAATAATAAAATATGAAACTGTGACCAACCACAACTAAAAATAAATATTTTGTGAAAAAAAGAGACAATACTTGTTACAGTGTTTCGGCACTATGCACTTAGAGTGTTTATACTGTGCAAGCACTATAGCTGTAACAGTGCTTTGGTGAGGCACTTTTTTTTTTTTTTTTTTGTCTTCCGTTTGTACTTTTTTTTCCTTTTATATATATTGTTTTACTACACAACAAATTTTACAATATTTTTATAATTAATGAGGTGTCAATGTCTTATAAGTCAAAATAAAATAATAAAATATGAAACTGTAACCAACCACAACTAAAAATAAATATTTTGTGAAAATGTTGTGACACTTGTTAGGTGAATGTATAAAAGCTACCGTACTTTTGGTTTGTTCAAGTGTAGGGATGGCAATTTTTGCCCGACCCGCGAATACCCGGTCCGATCTGACCCTAATGGGCCGGGTTTTACCCGATCCGATTAAAAATAGGGTCGGGTCTGGGTTTAAAAAAAAAACCTGAAGCGGGTCCGGGTCGGGGCTGGGTTTTTACAAAACCCGACCCGAACCCGGACCCGGCCTGACCCGCTTAAAACTGAAATTACCCAAAAAAAACCCTAGTGTATATATATAAACTTATAAACCCTAAATTATTCTCTCATTTCACTCAGCCAACTACCCTAGCCGCCCCTCCCACTCTCACTCACTCTCACTCACTCTCCTTTCCTCTCCTCTCCTCTCCCAACCGTAGTTGTTGGCCATGTCTACTTCAGGGAAAGCAGCAGCAGCTTTGGGCAGTCCTTCTTGTTGTCTCCAAACCTGAGCATTATCGTTTATAGTGTGGAGCATCGACGTTGATTTGTTGGAGATTTCACGGATGGGGTTCTTGAAGTCGTCGAAGTTGTTGAAGAAGTGAAAGTCTTTGCCGGAGGGTACGCCGCGAGAGGAGGCGGAGAGCTTGGGCAGTGAGGAGGCTAGGGTTTGGGCCTTGTCGGATTCGGATTCGGCTTCGTCACAGTGGTGGTGATGCTCATTCATCATCTTGAAATTTTGATTTTGATTCTTGGATGGTAGATTTAGATTTGGTTGTTAAGATTTGATGTTCCTTGCATGTGCCTGTTTTAGATTTTGATTTCAAATGTATTTGGTTTCTGTGAATAGTTTGATTTTAGCTAGAATAGGTGTTGATCAAGAGGCGGGTTTCCTTTTGTTTTCCAGTCTGCCTGTGGACTTGCTTAAGACCTTAGAGGATGACTGTAATGGAGTTTATTTCAACGGACTTTGTACTGATTTGGATGTAGTTGTTTAGTTTAATGATATTGTCATTTTTAACCCAAAAAAAATAGTTTGATTTCAAATGTATTTGGTTTGTGAATAGGAAATTTGAATGGGTTTGGTGGATTTGATTTGAGATTTACTTGGATTTGTTGTTTGTGCTGCTGTGATTCTTTTTCCTTAGAAAACAATAAATTTTTTTATTATTATTTTTTATTAAGCCACAGATTGAGCCACTGTTTTCAAGGCTCTAGCTGGGCGGGGCCCGTGGAGCCCGCGGGGCCCGACGGGGCGGGTTTGGGCCCCAGAAAAAAAATCCGTTTAATAAACGGGCCGGGTCCGGACCGTGGATCCTAACTTGCGGGTCGGGTCCGGGTATGTAAAAACCCAGCCCGAACCTGACCTGTTGCCATCCCTATTCAAGTGCACTATAGCTACAGTAGCTATTTTTTTTTTCTTTTAAATATTTATAAGAATCCGCATATATATTGTTATACTGACACAACAAGCGCCAATACCCGTTACAGTGTTTCGACACTGTGCAAGCACTGTAGCGGTAACAGTGCTTTGGTGAGGCACTTTGCTCTCTTTTTTTTCTTTTTTCTTTTTTTGTCTTCCGTTTGTACTTTTTTTTTTCCTTTTTATCTATATATTGTTTTACTACACAACAAATTTCATAATATTTTTACAATTATTGAGGTGTCAATTTCTTATAAGTCAAAATAAAATAATAAAATATGAAACTGTGACCAACCACAACTAAAAATAAATGTTTTGTGAAAATGTTGTGACACTTATTAGGTGAATGTATAAAAACTACCCTACTTTTTGTTTATTCAAGTGGCACGGTAGATACAGTAGCTACAGAGTTTTTTTATTTTATTTTATTTTTTATTTTTTTTCCTTCAGTCTTTCATTTGTACTTTTTTTTTCTTTTAAATATTTATAAGAACCCGCATATATATTGTTATACTGAGACAACAAATTTCACAATATTTTCACAATTATTGAGGTGTTAATTTCTTATAAGTCAAAATAAAATAATAAAATATGAAACTGTGACCAACTATAACTGAAAAGAAATGTTTTGTGAAAATATTGTGACAATTGTTAGGTGAATATGTAAAAGCTACAGTACTTTTGGTTTGTTCAATATGTACTGTTCATCGCTTTTTTTATTTTTTACTTTTATTTTTTCCCAGTTATCAATTTGTGCTCTTTTTTCTACAATATTTTTCCACTGTTCATTCAGCGTTTTTCATTGTTCATCTACAGTTCCATTTTGGTTAGCCACTTTTTTTTTTTTTTTTCTTTTCCAATTTTGAATAGCTACAGTACCAAGTGGCTACAGTAGATACATTTTTTTTTTAGTCTTCTATTTGTACTTTTTTTCCCTTTTATATATATCATTGTACATCCAGTGTTTTTGCACTATGCGTGCATTGTAGATGCAACAGTGCTTTGGTTTCGTGTGTCCTTTTTTTTTTTTTAAATAAATTTATTCAACCCTTTTGTTTATTCAACTGACACTGTAACTACTGTGACCAATCACAACTGAAAATAAATGTTTTGAGAATAACAATAACAATATTATCAGTTTAAAACCAATAATAACTTGTCATTTAGAATTTGTTCTAAAAATGTTATGAATGTAGCTTTTGTCTCAAATAAAATAAAAAATATATCTATTCAGATCCTAAAAATGAAGATATTGTGAAAATATTGTGATATTTTGTTGTATTCTTGGACTTTTTTTTTAAATTGAATGAGCCAAAATTCACGATTTCACACATAAAATCTATATTAATTTTCTCACTACTGGAGGCAACACGTGCCTTGCACGTGCAGCCAATGCTAGTAATTTCTAAAGTAAGGTTACAAAGCCTAACAAAGCATGTTAAATGAGTTACATGGACATCAAACAAAATCATATGACAAGGCATGAGTAAGGAACCAAAAAGGTAGGAGGGGCCGGCCAACTAAAGGTGACATTCCTACTTGGACATGACCATAAAGTAGCATCTTACTTGTTTGGAACTGGTTGAGCGTGGCCAAACGTAGCCTACTTAAGATACTAATGGACATTAGGCTAATGGTGTGGAAATAATTCCATGCAAGCATGTCCCATTGTGCGCAGGACGAATTCTCATGACCTACTGCCACCAAATTTTTAACGGGTAAACCCAATACTAATTAGGCCACCATCCTCATGTTGAATTCTATATTGACTAAATATTATTTTACATTCGTTTATATCCATTATTCCATACATTCACAATTGAAGCGAAAATGTACGCATTTTAAAATGGGAAACAAAATAGTCCACATTTAAAACATAAAGGTGCATGTGGAAAAAATGGACGTGAGAGAATAAAAGCCATCCTATATAACTTGCTAAAGAGGAAAGACCTCCAATATATATGAGATTATGAGATTGACATCAGGCATTTCCCAAAGATCTCAAACAAACAATGAGATTGACACAATAGGTATGACTACTTTTTACGTAACTAAGAGCCCAAAAACCTCTAATTAATAACAATGAGATTGAGATGGACACTAGTGACTAGACTACTAGAGGTGTTACCACTTGTCTACGTAACTAAGCAGCATCTCTTTCTCAAAGATTATTATTATCAAAGATTCATTCCCTCTAATTAAGAAATGATATATATATATATATATATATATCTTGTTTTACTAGTCAAAATCATATTATTTTGAGCTTGATCGATTATCATCTATATATTCTGAGTATAAGTGGTGCACTTCACTTTCTTAGGGTAGAAACTTTTCCTTCAAAGTGGAACTTGAAGGCCAACCATTTTTGGCCATGTATATATAAAGCCTCTATCTAAAATTAAAAAGTAAAACAATTGGAAATATAATAAGTCAAAGATTGTAGGAGCTAGATCCTACCAACATTTTTTGCTGCTGCTACCAACTTATCAAATCTTACCAGCACAAAACCAACACTACGTGAAAGTGACTATATGTCTTCCTATATATGTAGGTCAAACTGAACAGATTTTTCTTACGGAATTTGGACCCTCAATGAATATTGAACCTTCACGCTATCTAGGGCATGCCGCATGCTGCAATGTATAATGCTTTTACGCCTATATAATTCTTCTACTTCACAATGATGATTGATAATCAACATAATATATATTTGAAAGATTAGACCATGTTGCACTTCAGATAACAAAAGCAAAACCTGAGTGAACCGATTGCGCTTTGTACCAAACGGGCAGAGAATAAAAATCTTGGGGGAGAGAGAGAGAGAGAGAGGTAGTGCTTGTGGTTTTCCATGGTTCCCATCTTTATCAAACTAGAAACCTCATGTGGACTTTGAAATTGCTTCATATGTCAAAGGTTTCTTCAGAAAGAGATGTGACACTGTGTTGTCAAAACATCACTGATTGAATTGTAATTTCACCCTTTCTTGTTTTTGGAAAATAGGAGCAACTTATGCTGAGTTTCAAGTACACACGGAAGAGAAACCTGTAGTTCATTTTCTAACAGGAAGTTGATAGTAATGCCTACGGGTTACTATACCATTGTACTTAGAAAGTATTCAATGCACGTCTTCAATAAATTTAAAAAATTTTAATATTTTGTTAACTCTCTCATATTATCATTAATAGGGATGACAATGGGACGGGACGAGGCCGAAGGATGGGGTCTTCATCCCCGCCCCGCATGGTTTTATCTTACTTCATCCCCACCCCGCCCCACATGACGGGGAATACTTTCTCACCGCATCCCCGCCCCATGGGGTCCCATGGGGCCCTATGAAGCCTCGTCCCACCTCGTAAAACTCTATTTTTTGTTAATTTGCCCTACAACTAGTACAATTTTTTTAATGAAACATATTTCATTAATAAAAATATACTTGAAATTACAACTAAATTTATCCCATCAAATCAAATCAATTTTTAGAAAAAATTGAATAATATATCCAAGTGTTATCAAGACAATCATTAAAAAAATAAATAAATAAAAATCTCATAGTATAACACAACAAAATAAAGGTAGAGAATCACATTAGGTAGAATAAAATATGCTAATATTAATATGTTTGTTTAAATAGTAGGGTTTTAGGGTATGAAAATTTTACAATTATAACCTTTAGTAACGCGTGGCGGGGCGAGGACGGGAAGGGGCAAGACGGGGTGGGTCTAAAAAGCCTAAACCCATCCTCGCCCCGCCTCGTGGTATGAAGCTAAAATCTTGCCCCATCCCCACCCCACCGCCTTTGCAGGGATGGGAAAACCCGCACGGGGCGAAGTGGGGAGGGGTGGGTTAAGCAGGGCAGGGAAAAATTGCCATCCCTAATCATTAATGCAGTAAATTGCTTCTCTTGTTTAAAATTTAAGAAGTGTCCTATGTGCTTGGCCAAAAAAAAAAAAAAAAAAAAAGGAAGAAAAATCAATTAAAATGAGTTTAACTAGGTTATGTGTGTCAAACTCATTACGGTGGTGTTTGTTGGTTTCTAGTCTCTACATATATACCACTGTTAGTTTATTTAAAATCTTCTCCCTTTTCCTCTTGTGTGTATTAAAATACTTAGTATTCTAAAAAAAATAGAAAAAATAGTCTCTACAAAATACAAACTTGCGGGTATCAATTAAAATGATTGAGTTTTCAATTTTATTTCTTTATTATTCTTATATTCATAAAATACAATTTCATATAGTATATATTTTAGTAAATCTTTACTAAAATGATGGAGTATGATTCTATTAATAATCTATATTAAGTGGATATTTATTGTTTCTTTCCAAGATTATGGAATCTTTATTAAGAAATAGTATTCCCACAATGCTATATTCAATAATTACCCAATGTATCAATTTTTTTTTCTTTTTAGCAAAATGTATCAAGGTTTTGACCATTCAAGATCTCACTCAAAGCTGACCATACAAGATATCATTCTAATTAAATATATCAAAGCAACTCACATTTCATGCACGCTTGAATCCATCATATCCTCTCATGACTGAGAATGAATGATCTTAGTAGTTGTGAGTTTAATTATTCAAGTACTAATAGTCTATAGAATATAACTCACGATAGACTTGTTCAATGTATTCTAAATCAGGGACGGAACTAGGATTCGAAGTTAAGGGGGGAAAATATAATTTTCTTGAGAGGGGAAAATATAATTTTTCATGAACTTATTTTCTAAAATCTTAAATATATACCTTTTATTTAATATTTTAAAAAAATTTGGGGGGGGCTGTGGCCCCCCTCTTCTTGAACATAGTTCCGTCCCTATTCTAAATGCATCAACGTATTAATCAAGATTCAAAATGCTCCACTTCCACAATGAAGATAGATTGTCATGTTTGATATATTATATAGTTTTACCAAAATAATGAATTGTCCAAATTCTTCATTGATTACATATTAAAATTTATGAGCTACAGGAGAATTGTTATTTAGATTTTATGATGTTAATGTCATTAACGCACCTAAATCACATATAATGTAACCCATTGACTATTTATCAAATGAATTTCTAATTAAAATGTCCAATATGATCATAGAAAATTGAACACTATTATTAAAAATATTTTTAAAAATTGATTTTAAGGTACTATTCCTAACAATTCCAGTGATAAACGAACGCGAACATAGTTCCGCTCTCTATCTCTCTCTCTCTCTAGCAGATACAATCTCTATGGCTTTCATTGAATTACAATTCACTCTGAGTTTGTCTTTTTTGTGACTTATTTCAATTGCTTTTTAACTGTAGCTAATCTCGTTAACTTGCTTTGGAATTTGGATTGACCTCTTGCTCAGATCTGTGTGTTTGACAAACGATTCACAAAGATGTCGATTATGTGAAATTGTTTCTTGATTCGTCGTATTTCATTATTTTGCTTTGATGAAATGTGATGTTTGTTTCTTTCTTTCTGGGTGGCTTTGAAATTTGGGTTTCGGTTATGGCTGTGTTTAAAAGGGTTTGGTTGATAGATATGACCAATGCGGATATGGGTATATTTTTTTAAGCTAAAAGTATTTGCATCAACTTATGCAAAAATTTATGTCTATTTTAGCATAAGAATCTATTTTTTCAATTTTATATACTCACTTTTCAAAACAGTCTACATCAAATTATCTATTTTATACTACATTTTATTAAAATATCAAATTTTCTTGATTTTTTAAGTTATTTCTCTTTCTTCACACATAACAACTATCATCCACTCTGTTCTTTATCCTTGAGATTCATAAAGAAGGAATAAACAACTTGTTGGGGGGACCACAATTTGACTCTCTACAACTACTCTAAAAACAAGATCGCATGGTGTGATGTTGAAGACCATAAAATATTTGAGTGTGCCTTCCTTAATACCAATTGGTTTTGATGTGAAATGACACAGCTCATGGTTCGACAAATGGTATTGAGCCATGATCATGGGTTCAAGTCACATGAGTGTCATTGTGAGGGAATGATTGTTGAGGGGACCACAATTTGACTTCATACAATCACTCTAAAAGCAAATATGCATAGTGTGATGTCAAAAGCCATAAAAGATTTGAATGTGCCTTCCTCATCACCAATTGGTTTTGAGGTGGAATGGCATGGCTCGCGATCTGACACAACTAAATACACATTCGTCCACGAGATTCGTAAAGAAAAGAAAGAATAAACAACTAAATACAAAATTAATAGTGTCAGTATTAATTTACACAGTTACTGTAGTAAACTTATAAATTTACACAAATTATACATAGACTGATGTAGGTCATTTTTAAGCAAAACAGAGTAAATTTTACACATTTTTTTTTTCTATTATACATGAACTGATGTGAATTTTTTTATTAAAAATAGAAAAATGAAATAAATTAATTTAAATTTTTATAGGTATTCAAAACAACATATAGTTTTGTTATTAAAGTCACGTTATTTCAAGCGAAAGTGATATGTTATGGACATATTTTCAAATGTTTAAATTTTGCTGACAAAATCAAAATTTCTCTAAATTTAAAGGTTACAATTTACAATCTAATCAAAACAATTTTAAAGCCAAAATAAACTAAGAATGGAATCCTATAAACTATAGATCCTTCATGAGCTCCATATCCTATTTAGAGCTAACTCATTTCTTTAGTGAAGGAAATCAAGCAACTGACTTTCTAACAAAGCTTGGATGCACACAGGACTTGTCTTTTGTTACCCATAAGGCCATAACATACCTCCGATAAAGTTAAGGCCTTAGTTAAATTTTGATTTGTCGAACTGTTTTGGACTCATTAATTTGTACACTATAGTAAAAATGATGGGAGAAATACAGGAGGATTATCCATTTATCCCCATCATTTTGAACACAATGCTCTATTTTTTCCAGCAATGTTTAAACAAATAAAGTTTTATTATTATTATTATTTTTTTTTTTTTAAATAAAAGCCCTTCTATTGCTTGCATCATATATGACCTGTAGTGACTAAAAAAATAGAGCATTACTATGCGAGAAGGTCATTATAAAATATAAAATTTTAGAAGTCACTAGAGGTAAATCTAAATCTCTGCAGTATCAGATCCATCAAAACATATACCGATCGAGTGTCCATGAAAAGCTCTTCTTGACACTTTGGATTGGCTTTTTGCAAGTCAGACTATCTGATTGATTGTGAAATTTCAATTGTTTAATACACAGCCTCGAGATAAAGGTTAGCAAATTATGAAGTGGTTCATAGGTAAAACAGTTCTGCTTGTTTAGTTTACACTAACCGTTCTACTTTAATTAAGATTAAGAGTTATTTCAAGAATGATATACTTTGACAATAAATGGAAATTAAAAATAACAAAAAGTTAAAAAATATATATATTTAATTTGGGAATAATACAGATGACAAATGCAATAGGAGTTACTTAAAATTTTCAATAAAATAAAATAAAATATGAAACTACATATTTTTAACTGTTTAATAGTCTCTAACAAAGGAGTAATAATTTCAACCATAAACATCTTAATTTGATCATATTCAATGAGATCATGGTAGAAAATTACAATTACCAACAATCAAACCAGAAGAAGTAAGCATGGGTGTTTGAAAATTGTTTTAAATTCTTCTTTTACTTTAGAGTCCAAATTTCCTATCCCACTTTTCCTATTGTAAATGAAAAGTCTATTCATTATAAATAAGTAATTTGGTATTTCTTGTTCACCATAGAATAAGAATTGGAGTCTTATGTATGGATAGTGCTATCATTGGTTTGGTGGTTTTGGACCTTTGGTCCAATACTTCCTCATACATGTAGGTAGAAAAAAGAAAACTATTAGTAAAATTTGTAGTGAGGCTTTTTTATTATAATAATAATTATTTTTAAAAAGAGTAGTTTGATAGTTTTGGGGTACAAAGATGCCTAAATATTTGAGTTGAGAGTTTTGTCTATTGTTTGAATGAAATAACACAATTGGGTACATTGAGACTCTGAGATTGTAAGTATCTCATTTGTGAGTTAGTATTGAGAGTTTTGTTTTGGGTGTAATGAATTTGGGTTTATTTGCATTTGTGAGGGATTATGAGTGTGTTTGTATTAACGGTTTATGAATATTGTTTGTGAGAATATATGAGTATCTTTATGAGAATTAGTTATGTCACCCATGCTTTTTTATAACTATCCATATCGTTAATAGTAAATTTCAGTTGATGTTGACGTTAACTATAAATATAGCCATGGAGTTGATTGAATCAAATTAAGATCAAATTCTTGTGGTTTAGTTTTCATTTATTTATTATTTTGTGTTTTTCACAATAATAAAAATAATAGCATATATAATCTAGTGGCAGAGGGGGTGGGCATTTGAAAATCCCCCTTCTCCCTCTAAATATTTTTATAAAAAATAAGAAGTATATAGAATTTTTAAAAAAATTTGTACTTTATTTATATAAATAATTACTCTCTCAAAAAAAAAAAATGTAACTCATTAAACCAAAATGAATTCAAGGCATATGTTTTTCTAAAATAATATTAGTGTATATAAATGACTAATTTATCTTCTTCTTCTTTTTCTTTTTCTTTTTCTTTTTTTCTTTTTCCTTTTATTAGTCCTATACTAGACATAAGTACATAACTCATTAAATTAAAACATGTTCAAGATATATGTTCCTAAAAATTGACGTGTAAATCTCTTTAATAGAAGCTTTTTTATATTCCAAAAAAAATATCAATATTCACTAAACTCTATAATCCTCAATCTATTTAACAAAAAATATTGGTATAAAATATTTAAAGAATATTAATATTAATCAATATCATTTAAAAGATATTTCACAATTTTATAAATTGATTGAATGAAACAAAATAGGCCAACCTAAAAACTAATTTGATGTAAATATTTTTGTTATATATCAAAAAGTAACCTATATTAAATCATGTAATTAATATATATATTTTGTAAGCAATATATATATAACATTAATAGTTTTTTTTTTCTATTAAAAAAGAAGAAGAAGAAAAGAACATCTTTTTTTTTTTTATATATATATATTTTTAAAATGCCCATTCTGACAAAATTTATAGCTCCATCACTGATGTAGTCTTAACTCCATTTCTTTTATTGACCAAAACGTTTTTGTCAACCAGGGTATTCATCTTTTATAAGCCAGGATCACATGATTCTTAAATTCAATTTCAGATGCTTTTACAAATAAAACGAATCAATTTAATAATCAAATAATTGGGAAAAAAAAAAGAAGAGAGAGAGAGGAAGCAAAGCATTGATAAGTCCTAAGGGTACATTGTAATAACTCTTGTAATGAAATAATTATTCATATATAATATCAATTCAGTCATTCGGTTGCATTTTATTACATGGATTAGTTATTACATTAGAATAACTATTCTTTAAATTGAAGAATAGCTATTCATCTTTAAAATGAATGTAATAGTTATTTCTTAGTGCATATAATAGGTTTTAAAATTAATATATTTCCAAAAATATAAAGTTTCCTTATACACCATCTTTTACAAGCTTTCCATATGTAACAACCAAACGGTCCAAACTTATGAATAGTAATAGTTATATATTTCATTACAATCTCTTCTATTTCCAGTAATAAAGATTACTATTCTTAATGTAATCTACATTCAGTGTACCAAACGTATCCTAAATTATTGTCTCTCTATCATAAAACATTCATTTTGCAAAAAGAAATCATACTAAGAAAGAGGAGGATACTTTCAACTTCACTAATACTAATTTTATAGTTTTAACTTTGTTGCTGTAGGGTCACGATTCGTGGTGGACCGTAACAGTGTCGGGTTCGCACGTAAAACGGCCTTAACAATATCATTTGTAGAGCGTGGGTTTGAAAGGCTAGGCCTTGATCGATAGGCGATGGGTTTTTCATGGCGTTCATACAAGGTTAAATGATCGTCACCCCTAGAGTACTTCTCCTGGAGGTGGGCTGGGAGGCTCTCGTTTTTGGCCATTTTTTCCCAGCCCCTTCCCAAAGTTACTTAGTTTTCCTTTTATACTCGCCTGTGTTCATTACCCTTCATCCACGTGTAGGGTCAATCTTTACATGGCTGATACTTATCCCATCAGTCCATCCCCCAAAGTCGTTGGGGGTGGTTGTAAGAGCCAAAGAATGCGGCCCTGTCGGGTTCAGAACATTAAATGACAATAACAGCAGCTTTTCCTGGATATTTTAGATCTTTCTTCCATGTTCCAGTTCTATACCGTTTTTACCCTTCCTTTTGGGGGTACTGTGGGTCTGCCGAGGACTGAACTACCCTCGGCGGTACCCAAAGGCTATTTCGTTGAACTTGGGTCATAACCCTCCTCGGTTTGGGCCTTTGGACTCTCCCTGGGTAGATGGGCCTGGCCCATAAATCATTTGCGCCCCACATTAGCCCCTCAAAACCCGGCTGTCCAACCTCTGGGCTGGACAGGGGGGTTTTGGTGACGCCAAACTTCTTCCTACGGCCCAATCCATTCGGCCTATTAAACATGCTAGCGGCTCCTCATATGCCCAAGAGGTGCACCGGTCTACGAGACAGTTCTTAATTTCGCGCTTGATGCGTTCTTATCGCTTGGGGTATCCAAAACGCGCTTTGAATGATCACTATTTACGAGACTACTTTAATTCGACGGTTTATTTTGATGGGGTGGAGAAACGGAACCGGCATGTTTGTGTTGACAGATCCCTTTGGAGATCTGAACCTATTAAATGCCTCCCGCTTCCCCCCTCTATATAAGAAGGAAGAGAGGAGGTTATTGTTTTTATCAAGAATCCCTTTTCATCTCCCTGAGACTCTGAAATACTTAGCCTCCCTTAGGATTCGGTTTACCCACTGGTTTATACACTTAATCGTAAAACACTTTACCGTAACAACAAGGGATGCAAAAGCCCCACCCCTCCCAAAAATGCCACGTTCCGATAAAGCTCATCATGGCTCGATCGGGACAAGGATGGCGAAGACTCAAAATCAACCTCATCCTTTTTTCAGTCAAAATCCGAAGCAGGGACTCGTCACGTCAAACTTTCGACGTGACTGAGTCGAGAACAACCAAGATCATTACCATCCGGCTCCTCACGAGCGTACCTAATATGGCACCGGCGTGTTAGGAGTCAGGGCTGAGGCGGGGGCTAAGTGCTTCTGTTTCTCCCTCTTTTGCTCCTTTTCTTTCTTTTCATTTCTTCTCTCCTCTTCTCCTCCTTCTTTACTCATGTCTTCCATCTTCTTTATTCATCCCCTCCATCTTCGTCATTGATTTCTTCCTTACTATTTCCTTCTTCTTCATTCATTTTCTTTTTTAAAGTGAGTCCCTCTCTTAGTATGAGCAGCAATGAGGCGGAGATTGGAGAAACTTTGAAGACGAGTTTAAAAGACGCTTGACAGTTTACTTTTCTGTACTACAGATGTAATGGTTGCTTAGGCAGTTCACATTTTGTATAGACTCGTTTGAGCCCCTTTTTGTATGTTGTAGCAATTTTTCATATTAATAAAGATTGTTGTCTACCTTATTTCGCATATTATGTCTTTACGTTTTCATAAATTCGCAAGCACTGCTCGGCACAATGATATAGCATCTAAATCAATGGCGACTAAAACCAAAATACTTGATAATAAATAGATATCGCCATAACTTTGATAGAAGTGCTTAGCACAATGAGGCCGACCCGTAAAAAATAGTACTTACCCGGAACTAGCCGAGGAGAGAACCGAAGGCTCGATGCCGTGTGAGAAATAACCATCCGAGGACATATCACCTGCCAAATGAATAGCCCTCGTATACGACTGAATGCTGGGGCGTTCCACCACCTTCCTTACACCCTTATTGGCCTTAACCTTCTATGGTGTTTAAGCCGTGGACGAAGTGACTTGACGTTTTTATCAAGTAGCCCATCTTACTAAATTCAAACCTAGTTTTCCATCATCCAAGTAGTTGGTTTCCCCAGAGGCCTGAGTTCGTGGACCATACAATGCCTTGGTTCTGTCCAAAACCTAGTTTTCCATCATCGAGGTGGTTGGTTTCCCCAGAGGCTTGAGTCCGAGGACTATGTAATGCCTTGGTTCTGTCGTGTTTGGTTTCTCCATTGGCTTGGGTCCGAGGACCATACACGGCCTTGGTACTGTCCGACACTTGTAACTTTTATTTTTTGTACTTGGTTCCCCCATAGGCTTGAGTCCGAGGACCATGCAATGCCTTGGTTCTGTCCCTGGGCCCCTGTGCTGAATCGGGCTTGGGCCGCGAATCTATTGGGCCCACAAATTAGGGGGTATTTTCGTAATTTTAGGTCACGCGGTATTTTTCGGGCGTCCCGGTGTTCGAGGTGCGCCTTCTCGAGACTCCTTTATCTTCAGGGCTGCAGACGACATTGGAAATCGTGCCAGAGACGTTTTGTCTGTAGCGTTCCTTGAGACGCTGCGTGAATTAAATGCCACCACCTTATCTTTTAACATAAATAGGAGAGAAAGTTGCTCTATCCACACACAAATCCTTCAGATTCCTCCCTTAGTTCATCATGCTTAAGGCAGGGCTTGGGAAAAAGGAGCTCCCTCCGCCACAAAGGCGTCATGTCCCCCCGAGACTCAGAGTAGGGAGGTACGGGCCAAGGAGGTGCAAGTTCAAGGGAGCATTCCCTTTCGTCATAGGGGAGAGGGTCTTTTTCCCTCTTTTAGTCAAAATCCGAAGCAGGTTCTGGTCATGCCAGTTTTTCGGTATGTCCAAAGAAGGAATTTCCACCATCAGCACTGTCTGCCTTGTAGCAGGCAAATTTTTGTGGGGGCTTCCCAACCTCAAGCTCCTAGCACCTTTTCTGTAGATGGTGTTAGCCTGAGGTCAGGTTCTTTGGCTGCCTGAGTTATGGGCATGCAGAAGTGTCGAGGAATAGTTTCCTTAGACAATAACTTGGCGCAGTAGCCAACCTCTCCTCTGAGCTGTCCCCACGGCCTTATCTCCACTCGCTTGTATTTTCCTTTACTTATGTAGTCAGCTTTAGTGTAAACTTGTTTCAGCTTTTCATTGTACACTGTACTGTTCCTTTGTCTTAATGAAATATGTGTCTATTTCTCCATACATATCTTTCTTCTCCGTAACAACTACTTTACGCATGAATATTAAATGCAAGCTTGCCCTTAAGGATATTCCAGGCAGAAAAAATGCTTTAACACAGGTTCCTACTAATTTAAACTCACAAATATTATCAAGTATAACAATGGTAACTTTCAATAAATTAAATTCTTGGAACTAACCGGGATAAGCGCTGAGTACTACGCGATGCATGCTAGACCGAATGTCCGAGAACGATAATCTCTAAATAATTCGTCTGAAAGGGTAGCCAAGTAGCGAGGGACTTTGATTGTGCTTTTGGGTAATGAATTGCGTCGTACCGGACCAACCCCTTTGACACTAAGGACCCGAGGGCAGACCGTGGAATCCGTGCATTCGAGGTATTAACCCATTTGTGAACTAGGAATCCTCCTCGGATGGATTTTGAGGTTCACGTGCCATAGTTTTTTTTTTTTTAATAGTTGGTTCCTCATCCAAGTAGTTGGTTTTCCCACAGGCTTGAGTCCGAGGACTATGCAATGCCTTGGTTCTGTCCAAAACCTAGTTTTCCACATCCAGGTGGTTGGTTTTCCCACAGGCTTGAGTCCGAGGACTATGCAATGCCTTGGTTCTGTCCAACCTGTTTTCCACATCCAGTAGTTGGTTTCCCCAAGGCTTGAGTCCGTGGACCATACAATGCCTTGGTTCTGTCCAAAACCTAGTTTTCCATCATCCAAGTGGTTGGTTTCCCAGAGGCCTGAGTCCGTGGACCATACAATGCCTTGGTTCTGTCCAAAACCTAGTTTTCCATCATCCAAGTAGTTGGTTTCCCCAGAGGCTTGAGTCCGTGGACCATACAATGCCTTGGTTCTGTCCAAAACCTAGTTTTCCATCATCCAAGTAGTTGGTTTCCCCAGAGGCCTGAGTCCGTGGACCATACAATGCCTTGGTTCTGTCCAAAACCTAGTTTTCCATCATCCAAGTAGTTGGTTTCCCCAGAGGCTTGAGTCCGTGGACCATACAATGCCTTGGTTCTGTCCAAAACCTAGTTTTCCATCATCCAAGTAGTTGGTTTCCCCAGAGGCTTGAGTCCGAGGACTATACAATGCCTTGGTTCTGTCCAAAACCTAGTTTTCCATCATCCAAGTAGTTGGTTTCCCCAGAGGCTTGAGTCCGTGGACCATACAATGCCTTGGTTCTGTCCAAAACCTAGTTTTCCATCATCCAAGTAGTTGGTTTCCCCAGAGGCTTGAGTCCGTGGACCATACAATGCCTTGGTTCTGTCCAAAACCTAGTTTTCCATCATCCAAGTAGTTGGTTTCCCCAGAGGCTTGAGTCCGAGGACTATGCAATGCCTTGGTTCTGTCCAAAACCTAGTTTTCCATCATCCAAGTAGTTGGTTTCCCCAGAGGCTTGAGTCCGTGGACCATACAATGCCTTGGTTCTGTCCAAAACCTAGTTTTCCATCATCCAAGTAGTTGGTTTCCCCAGAGGCTTGAGTCCGTGGACCATACAATGCCTTGGTTCTGTCCAAAACCTAGTTTTCTCTTTGCACGGGGCCTTGGCTGGCCTTTAGCTTTAGGAGAGTTAGCTACTCAGCCAAGCCCCTTGAGTTTATCTATACGGTTAACGTTACCAAGCGCCTAGTTTGTTCTTTACGAGGAGCTTTAGCTTTTAGGGGAATTAGCTCCTCAGCCAAGCCCCTCGTCAAGAAACGTAGCCCCTAGTGAGATTTTATACCTGAACTCTATAACCAACGGTTAGAAATAACAGAGGAACTGTTTCAACCTACCACCTGCGCCAACACGCAAGCCTTTCCCACAGACGGCGCCAATTGTAGGGTCACGATTCGTGGCGGACCGTAACAGTGTCGGGTTCGCACGTAAAACGGCCCTAACAATATCATTTGTAGAGCGTGGGTTTGAAAGGCTAGGCCTTGATCGATAGGCGATGGGTTTTTCATGGCGTTCATACAAGGTTAAACGATCGTCACCCCTAGAGTACTTCTCCTGGAGGTGGGCTGGGAGGCTCTCGTTTTTGGCCATTTTTTCCCAGCCCCTTCCCAAAGTTACTTAGTTTTCCTTTTATACTCGCCTGTATTCATTATCCTTCATCCACGTGTAGGGTCAATCTTTACATGGCTGATACTTATCCCATCAGTCCATCCCCCAAAGTCGTTGGGGGTGGTTGTAAGAGCCAAAGAATGCGGCCCTGTCGGGTTCAGAACATTAAATGACAATAACAGCAGCTTTTCCTGGATATTTTAGATCTTTCTTCCATGTTCCAGTCCTATACCGTTTTTACCCTTCCCTTTGGGGGTACTGTGGGTCTGCCGAAGACTGAACTACCCTCGGCGGTACCCAAAGGCTATTTCGTTGAACTTGGGCCATAACCCTCCTCGGCTTGAGCCTTTGGACTCTCCCTGGGTAGATGGGCCTGGCCCATAAGTCGTTTGCGCCCCACAGTTGCAATGTAAAAATTTTACAAGGTATTGAAATATATATTGATAAAAAAAAAAAAATTATAGTTTTAACTCTGTTGCACCTTCTCAAAAAAGAAAAAAAAAAAAAAAGACTCTGTTGCAGTGTAAATTTTTTGCAAGCATTATTTGTTAAATAATTTAATTCAAAAACCAAGTAAATTAATTGCCCTTGGAATATATATTGATAAAATTAAAATTCCAGAATTTAAGGGCAAATTTCACACCCTAATGTCATCCAGATTATTAATTAATTTGCTTGATTGAATCCCGATTTAAGAGAGTTTATCAATAATCATAATATCATATACATCATACCAAACCATACTATTCAAATTTTGAGAGTTAAATTAAAAAAAAAAAAAAAAAATTCATTGCAACCAATGAGGGTAATTTCATAATTAGACCAACTTTTCATCTCATTAATTTAATTCTTAATTTAAACTACAAGGGTCATATTGATACAATCATTTCAAATAGGACAGACAATCGTGTAAGTTGATAGTTTTGAAGAGAAAATTTGGGATAAAAAAATGTAATCCCCCAAAATTTACCAATAAAAAATTTCTCAACTTCTCACCATGATGATTGTGACATAATTTGAGCTTTGATATAGAACATCTCCTTCCCTTTCTTGGTAAGTATTTGGTAAAAAGTAAGATCGATGCTATATTCAAAACATTTTTATAACAGATTCTAGATGACAAACTGCTATTAGTTTTAAATTTGTCTCAACACTAATATTATTATTTTTTACCAATCAATAATAGCTTGTCATAAGATTTGTTGTTATTAAATATGTTGAAATAGATGTGAAAGCGAAAACACAAAATAGAGTAATACAAGAATACAAGGATTACATAGTTTAGCTTGACGACCTATAGCTACAAAGAAAACTTGAAGGGTTATATCTTTATTATAAGAGTAAAGTACAAATCTTGTTTTATAATGAACCCAACATGAGTATATAAAGTAGGCCAAACCCAAGACTAACTATACACTAACTATGGTTAATAAGCTTGTAGTATAAATTATAATAGAAGACTTGGCTTGCACACAAAAGTAAGATTAAGCTCCGATCTATTATATTGGATTAATATATTTTTTTTATGTATTATATATGTATGTTAAACTCATTTTTAGAAATTTGAATCTCAGCCCTTACTCCTTCACCTTACAAGAATTTTTTACATGCAGAATAATCATCACGCTAAGGGTGCGCAGTTGGTAAACATAGCATTATTAAAAAGTAATTCAATCACAACTTGACACATGTAAGTTGTGGTTAAGTGCGGAGAAAATGATAGAATGGCAATTTGGACATGGACCACAGTAGATTGACCGAATTGAAATTGAAATATGAAAAAGTAGAAAACAAAAGGGCGAAGGGTACTGAGGAAGTAAAGGTGTAGTAGGAGAAAGAAGTACACGTACCCCAAATAACAAAGCAAAAAACAACAGTAGTAAACTAGTAAATAGTATAGTAGATCGAGCAACAGCAACAACAAGAAGCAACAAACAACAACAGAAGCATATAATGCATTATAGCATTATGGGGCTGATGCCCCTTCACGAAGACCGCGACACATGCTTTGGTCTTCTGGTCATCACTACCATTCACTCACTCATTCACTCACTCACTCACTCACTCATATCGATATCTCAGCCCAGACTCTCTCTCTCTCAACCATGACACGTGCCCTTGCCTCCCAATACTCTCTCTCTCTCTCTCTCTCTCTCTCTCTCGAGCATGTCACAAACTCTGTCACCCAACAACTTGGCCCCTCAATAACCTTTTTCTCTCTCACTTGCATTGAACTACTCAAACTTATATACTACTTTTTTTTTCCCTCTCATCTTTCAACTTCTTTACCCTTTTTCTTTGTTCCTCACACCACGTTCTACTATTATAGTATGCCATGCTACCTAATAGCTATAACCTATAGTTTAATTACTTGTTATGGTAGTGGTTTCTATATATTAAACAAACAAACAAAAACTTTGGTGGATTTAATAAAGTGGGTTTTATTGGGGTATTAATTTAATGTTGGCTTCTTTTTACCCGGCAAGTGATTGAGTATGGGGTTGCGAGAGAACACGCTTCTTGGTGACTCATTCATATACCCTATGTTGGTAATTGGGGTAGGAGACATTACTATGATTTGGATGAGTATCATAGTACACCCACCCATTTCCCTTATTCTTCACATTTTTCCTTTTTATTCCTTTCTTTTTCACTATTTTATTTTAAAGATCTTTCTGGGCCTATCACTCAATTTGGGGACCATTATTGTACGATTTTGATGTACTAAATTCTAAATTCAAGCAAATAGATTTGGTTATGTATGTTGGATGATTTTAAGTCCTGGACTGGCTTGAAAGTTTTCTTCTTTTCCAAACACTTCAATTTAATTTTTACTTATGGAGTGACATCTACCAAGGACTTGATTTTTTTTTTTTTTTAAATGAATACCAAGTGCTTGATTTTATTGCCTTGTACCAACCATAGAGTGAGTGACCCAATTAAGCCCAATTGTTTAGGGAAATTGCTAATCAATTAATGTATGCATAGATGATAGAACTTTACAGGTGTCATGCGTTTGGAAGAAATTTAAGCAAGCACGCCTTGTATGGTGTTGCATATATTTGACTATTTGTTTAGAAAATTAATTAACTAATATAAGACATTGATTGAAACTTTAGTGGTTTGATTTTCAGTGCTTCTCGAAGAGCCCCTTGTTAGCCTTTTCATAAAGCCTGTATGCTAAAAAAAATCATGAAAGAAGCATATAAATGAACATAGTTTAGGTCCATCTAAAATGTTCAAACTTTATGCATGTACCATGCAGTAGTTGAAGACTATATATATGTGCTATATGATCTGGATTCAACCAAAAATAAGAAATATGCAGAGAGTAGCATGTACTAGAACAAACAAAAAATAGTATGCACAAACTAAAAAGTCTTATCAATGAGGAAAGCTATTGGCTTCAAACCCACCATAATAGGAGCTACTGTGTAGTACTATATTTTAGTGTTTTTCTCATCCTAGGTTCATACCAATCTGTTCAATTTAGTCTATGGATTGTATCGTACGAAAAGATAGTTACTTAATGTAAGAAAATTGACACCTTTGACTTAACAAGTAAGATGACCATAGATAAACTTGAAAAAAAAAAAACATTTTTTGACCTTGAAGTAAAAGTCAAACATGTGTTTTCTTATGCTTTATGATGAAAATTTGGACCATTTAGGTTAGTTAGGCAACTTTGCTATTTAAATCAAAGGTTAGAAAGCTAGAATATGAAATTTGAATAAAGTGTAGGTAATGTCTCATCAGCATTGACTAATTTCAATGGTTTTAATATAACAAATATCATTCTATAGATCTAATATGTTACATAGTACAAGAAAAGGATGTATTAGCACAAAAAAAAGTACAAGAAAAGGATGTATTTCTAAAGTTTTCTCAAATTGATTGAGAAAATTAAATGAGTTATTTTATTAATTATATATATATTTGAATCTTTTGTTTGAAGATAAGTACTCTTCAATCTTCATATCAGACCCTTAATTTATTGAATTGTTTTTTTAGTACGTAAGAGATTTACTATTGCATGTGAAAATATATAAGAATATCAATAATCACAATCAAACACTGACTTATTAGTTATTAGAAATTATCAAAATAACTAATCTAGATTTGCATTTTTTTTCTCACTATATATGCTGATACATGTCCTGAAATTCAGAATGAAAATCCATCATACTGAAAAAACAGTTGTAGATGGATTTGTTGCCAAACTCATTTAATGTTACTTTTTTGCAAACTTGCTCTGTACTCAAAACTTCAAGGAAGATCTTATAAGATAGTTTTGATTCTTTTGAATGGTCCTTCGAGCTAACCATTGTTGCCGAAAATCCGTTAAAGCTATTGTTAATTGTCCAATTTTTTATTATTTTCTTCAAAAAATTTTAATTAAAAAATATTTTCCATAATTTTTTTTTTAAAATTAATGAAAGTCGATGGAGAGGACTTAATTGAATAAACATATAACTTAGATGACTCGATTAGATGAAAACAAAGTTAAAGACTTGAAATAAATTTTGGTCAAACTTAGGTTGAGTTTGGATCACATTGAAAAGGAAAAAAAATGCGCGTTTGCGTTTTTTCTGTAAGTCTCGTGCATTGCTCATGGGACCCGCAAGTACGGATTTCAATAAATTTTTCTTTAAAACTTGGTCCCACTGCACTATTCACATATTTATTTTCAGTTTTCAGCAATAAACGATATCCAAATAGACTCTTAAATAATGCACTCTACATTTTTTCCCAAAACTATTTAAAAACCCAACTTTGCATAATGTAAAACCTATTTTCAATTATTAAAAACAAAATATAAAAACAAAAATATATTTAATCAAGGCTTTGGTTAACTTTCATGTCTTTGGCCTTTCTCTTCTTACTCTTCCCCCCTCCTCCCCCCCCCCCCCCAAAAAAAATTATCAAAACCTATTTTCAATTATAAAAAAAAAAAAATATATAATATATATTATTTAATCAAGGCTTTGGTTAACTTTCATGTCTTTGGCCTTTCTCTTCTTTACTCTTTTTCCCCCCCTTAAATTATCCTGCCATATCATTTATTATAGAACGTAGAAGACTTCGCATGATAATAAATAAATAAATTGTCTTTTTCTTATGTGATATCTTGTTCAATTTTTTTTTTTTTTTTTTTATGTTTTTGTTTTACTTGAAAAAGAATTGAACAGAAGCAGCACAGAACAAATCCAAAGGGAAAAAATGAGAGTATAAACATAAGGGTCAAGTTAACATATACCCTCAAGTAATAAGTTATTATAAGAAAATTTTGATAGTATTTTTATAAAAAATTTTAAAAATTATTATTTTTTTCATAAAAAATATATAAAATTATTTCATAAAATAGTGTTCTTAAAATAACAGTTAACTTTTCCCTAAACTCAATAGCAGCAATGATCCCCATATCTTTTAATTTTCCAAGTTTTTATTTTTGAGAAGAAAAAAAAAAAGACAGTGCATTGAATTAAAGGAGGCCGTTAAAATTGGCTTGTAGTACAGAAATAACATTTGATAGTATATCTTCTATCCAGATTTGATAATGAAAAATAGATATTCCTTCGCAAGTAATTGGATTTAATCATCATATATATCACCATTAAACAAGAGTAGTGCTCCATATATATATATGAAAATGGGCAAATGACTGGTCTCCTCTGTACCCATTCTGTTTGCCAGTAAAGGGATCATAGTGGGTTTATGCTGTTGCTTCCATGGCCCATCAAATGCTAGTACCTTTCATAGAGTAATAAGTAAATTAATTATATACTAAATAAAATAAAATAAGGTTGGGAAGCAAAGAGACACATCATTGCTGGTACGGACCAATAAGTCTGATCACATTAGTTAAATCCTAAATGCCCTCAAATCTTTGCTTTAAACAAAGTTAAAATAATAACCCCCAAAAACACCTTTTTAAAAAGTTTGTGATAAGTTGGGAGACTGACTGAGTTCTCAACTCGCCATTTGGGTGGTGGAGAAAACCCAAATGTTTTTACATCACTAGGAGGGAGTTTAGTACTCTCCTTTTCATCATCCTTTACATTGAACCCCCATATTCACTTACATTTACAATGCAGCCATCATCAAGTTATAAATAAATTTTCCTTTTTCCTTGTGGGAGAGAAATAAGGTTTTTACTTTTGTAATAAGGATTTTATTTGATATATTGTTTTTATACCAGTGAGTTTCAATTAGTTTAATTATTTAAAATCTCTTTTTTTTAAATAAAATATTTGTGATTTGATTCTTGCCTACATAAAAAAAATCAATTGGTATTTTAATTTGATGATAAATAGTAATCATTAGAAATAAATGCTGTAAGTTCAAACTTTGTCTGATCAATGTCATCAATTATTTATTTATTTGTAGAGTTTGGATAGGTTGAATTCCTTTTTCTACATTTAGTAAATGTGGGGATCGTTCGATTGATGGGCCCCTAGGGTTCAGAATGGGGTTAGGACTGTTGGGCCAGCGGCCCATCAGAGATCGTATATCCGTCCGAGGATACCCTGGTCCTCGGCATAACTCGTTCGAGGACGATCGTTTCCGAGGACGATCAAGACGTGGGCTCATTACGATCAGAGCTCCGAATTCGGTCATCTCAAAGGGTAGAGTAGCCGACTAAAAGTGAAAGAGATAAGGCAAACAAATATCTGAAGCTACAGCTACCTCCGCATTAATGACCTCTCAACCAACTCTCTGACCGCATTAATGTGGAGGTGATACTTGAACAGTGGGAAGGCAGCCTTACAGCTGCCCATAGGAAGTTCCAGGAGGTGCCAGATGGGACAGAAAGAAATCCTCCGAACCCAACCTACACGTGTGCGGCAAGGATGAAGCGCAAAGGGAAGTATATAAACTAAAAGAAGAACCTGAAACGGGGGATCGAATCGGGAAAGAAAGGAGAAAAAAGAGAAGGACGAAGAAACAGAGAAAAACAAGAGAGAAGAAAGTAAGAAAGGAAAGTGGTAGGATTCACAGAAGAAAAATATATGTGAGACCGACCTTGTACCTGAAACAGGTTTAAGGGAAATCTTGGAGGCAAGTATTATAGTTAACCTAGTTCTTTACACCCACGCTCTAAAAATTGTATTGTCTGGGCCTTTTACATGTGAACCCAATACTATTAGGTTCGTCACCAAATCGTGTCCTTACAGTAAAAATTAAGATTTTTTTTTTTTTTTTTTTTGAGAATTACAAGCTTCCAATTATTAGATATATTTGGTAGAAATGGGCTTTTTCCATTTTTATGAATTAATTTAAATTAGATTCTATAAGGAATTTTTTATTATAAAAACTATTAATTACATTCTCCAATAAAATCTTGCCTAATACACTCTTTTTTTTTCTTTTTTCTTTTTTATGTATCACATTTTATTGTGAGCTGCATGTTAAAGAATGACATTAATTAAAACAATATTTTAAAGGGCACAAGTTAAGGTGCATTATATACTCCATTAATTTACATATATATATATATATATATATATAAAGTCAAACTATCTGCAAATATTAAAAATAGCACATATAATCATTATTTATTTTTGCCTCATCATGCAAGCCAACAAATTATTGTCCAATTTTTTTCTGTAATATAAATGCATTGCATATCATAGTTGAATATTTATTATTTCTTAACTTATACCATAAAACACTCAGTAACAAGATCATTATAAAATTTATAGAAGCAATAGACGCATCTTTACATAAAGTATATTTATTATAAATTTATTTTTATAAATTTAAAATAAATTTAACTAATGATTAATTTCATCTTTATTTATGTAATAATATTTAATAAAGCTATGAAAATATAGTTATAAAATAGACATTAAGTAGTCCACCTTATTATAAACAAAAATGTGGTCCAAATTTTGTAGGGAGAGAGAGAATAAAAAAACATGCATATTTTTTTTTTATTGGTGTATATCCCAATAAATTTGTGTTGAAAACAAGTCCAACAAGCTGTTGGACTCAAGTAAAAGCTCAAATATTAGCAAAAACAATCTAAACAACACATGTTTATGTATCATCCGATCCATATAACTATATATTAATACGATTTCTATATGATACACATTTATGTAACATAAGATTCATGCACATGGCCACTATGTAGCTATGTTATGACACTTTTTTTGGTTTAATTGGATATGTATCGCATATTTTCCAATGCTAACAACTACGAACATGACAATAACCGTGACTAGTACCACATCAACATATACGCACACAATTTATAATATCCTTAGCATCATTTTATTGAGTTAAAAATATAGGCTTTAAGTATATGTGTTTGTAGGCATTTATACTTTAGGATTGTGTTTGTATATAAAACTATATGTTTTACTATATTAAAAAAATAAATCTAATGTGACAAGATTCTGTTGTATGGCATTAATAGGAGGTTTTTTAGGGCTTTTTTTTCCCGATATAATTTAAACTACTCCTATTTAAATGATCCTAATTTAAAATGGCATTGTGTTTAACTACAACGAAGCATGAAGAGTGTGTACAATCTTATCTATTCTAGTGTTCATACGTGAATAATTTAGGTATATGTTCTCAAAGAAAGTAAATGGTGGCAAAAGACTAATAAATTCAGTATAAGTATTCTCCAAAATTAGGACAATAACTAAATAAAGTTGTTTACAAATAGCTCAAAGTTGGTTTTAAAAAAACAAAAATTATATATGTTCATTTATTTAGTAAACAAGTTAAAATTAAGTTAATATTTAGTCATTTAGGCTTGTCTCTTAAATGATGTAAATTTAAACATGATATTGTGTTTGTAAATAAACTAATGACTATGAGACTCAATTTAACTTAGGTGTGGAAAAATTTAACATAATCCGCAAACCTGACATGACTAACATGTTTATAAAAAGGTCATAGGTTAAGGCTAAACGGGTTTGGGTTATATTCGAGTTAACACGATTGACCCGTTTAATAAACAGGTTGTTTTCATGTTTAACATGCGAACCCATCTGACCCATTTAGCTTATAAAGGTATTAGCTTTTGTTATTATTATTTTTTTATTACTTAATTTTTTGTTGTAATTATATGTTTATTACTATGTTTATGGTTGTAATTGTAATTTAATTTTAGATATATAGGAATTGATAACATGGTATTCAAGTCAGGTATGACCTATTAATCAAACAAGTTATTAAATGAGTCATTTGTATTGACCTTATATGACTTGTTAATTAAACAAGTTAAACATGTCATGTCCGGTTGACTTGTCTAATAAACAAGTCGTGGTAGGGTTGAGGATTCTTGACATGTTTACTAAACATGTCAGGTTCGGATCAATCCATATAACTGAATACTCATGGTTTGACTCAACACGACACAAACTCGACCCGTGAACACGAATTTCCACCCCTAAATTGAAGTTTATAAAATATTGAAGGGACTTGATTTAAGTATAATATTCAAGTGAAATTGTTATCAAATCTTTTTTCCAAGAGTACGTTAGTGAAAATTCATAAGCAAATATCAGTAATATTAACATTATGTATTATCATTTTTCATAGGTAATTATGTAACTGTATTTTTTTTTTTTTGTTGAAGCATGTTTATAATTTCTACTTCTTAACGGATGATAACTAAGTACCCAAATTGTTTGTTCTATCAATTTCGGTCATTAGACAACCAGCTTTGAGAACTCTCATTCAAAATGATTATCCTCACTTGGTTATATTATTTGCAAATATTTTGAGCAATATGCTTTTTAGGACTATAAAGATTATTGCTCTTAAATGCAGCCTGATCGAGCGTCTGTAGGGATCACAAGTTAGCTTGCTTTCATTGATGCAGCGAAGCATAGGTGCCTATGTTAGTTTCTCATTGAGTTCGACCAATTAACAGACCTTTGTGTTGTTGATACAAAGGCATAAATGCCTGAACTGGATGGATCGATGCTACCAAAAACCATCAATATTGGACGCTGCAACTCTTACAATTGTGTCTGACTACTCACATACATATTAATTTCTGTTCATGCCAGGGCTGCATGCCTGCATCTATAGTATATAATTAAATACTTGTATTGTATGACATACTTTAGAATTAACATTAAAAAATGACAGTAAAAATTCACCACATTTGCTATGTAAATGTGAAGCTGAGGACAAATTTATCCTTTGTAAGAAGCTGTTCAAAGAATAAAAAGCAATGTGTTCATTCCAACTCAACTAGATTTCCTGAGTAATAAATTAACAACTTCTATTTAAGTTTCATAACTTTTACTCTTTTATTTTTGATAGTTCGATAATTACATTAATGGGAGAGATCAAAGGAGGTACTTAGATCCTACATCTATTTGTTAGAAGCAATTAGAAAATAGAAAATGTTAGGTGAACTATGAAGCTCTTAACAAAAAATAAAATGTATGTAATTAGAGTTTACTTTTATCACTCAAATTTATGGCTAAAAAAGAAAATGAAGATTAAAACATTACACATATAACATCCTAAATAAATTTGAAGCATTGATTGAAAGGAATAGCACCAAACATGACATGGTTCGAAGAAATTATCTGATTCCTTTATATTATTCTTCCTTTTTCCCCAAAGGTATGTCCTCCTAATTTTCATGCTTGAATAGAACGCCCAGAAAGTCTTCACTTTACTTTACGTTTATCAATGAATAAAGTAGTCTTGCCCTATCCAAGATTTATATGTGTGTAACAAATATAAGGCCCTGTCTGTTTTTTCTTGAGCCAAGTGCGTCTAATAGAAAATCATGAGATCTGGTGGAAACAAATACTTATATATAAAAATAATTATATTTTCATAATATATTTGCTTCGCAAAATTTTAAATTCAATAAATCAGTGTGTATATATATATATATATATATATATATATATATATTTACATATTTCTTATTCTTTATTTGGCTATGAGTAAGATGTAGGGATGACAATTTTGCCCTGTCCCGCTTGATCCGTCCCCCCACTTCACCCCGCACGAGTTTTCTACACCCCACAAAGATGGTGGGACGAGGATGGGGTGAGATTTTAGCCCTGTATCACGGGGCGGGACGGAGATGAGTTTAGACTTTTTAGACTCACCACGTCCCACCTCACCCCACATTAATAAGGGTTGAATTGTAAATTTTTCATACTTTAAAACCCTACTATTTAAAAAAAACATATTATCAACTTATTTAATTCTACCTAACATGGTTATATGCCTCTTTTTTCTCTCTAGCAAAGTTGGAAATAAGGTACCAATTTTAACGTTTTCTTTTATCTTTATTAGAAACAAATTTATATTCCATTGAATCATTGATTTTGTACTATGATATTTTTGTTTTTATTATGATATTGTCTTGTTAAACACTTAGATAATATTATTTAGTTTTTGCTAAAAATTTGTTTGATTTGATGGGATGAATTTATTTGTAATTTCAAGTATATTTTTATTGATGAAATAGGTTTTATTAAAAAAAAAAGTAATAGTTGTGGACAAATCAACAAAAAGTAGAGTTTTACGGGGTGAGACGAGGCTTCGTGGGGCCCTAAGGGGTGGGGATGGGGCAATAAAAATTTTCCCGTCATGTGGGACAGGATGGGAATGGACCAAGACAAAACTATACGGGAAAAGGGTGAAGACCCTATCCTTCGGCCCCACCCTACCCCATTGCCATCCCTAGTAAGATGGTGATTGAACCCTGGATTATATTTGACTACATTTAGTATTGTAAAAAGGAAGTTTTTGAGTTGGAACGTGGAGCAAGTTGATTTATTCACCCAACATGTAACTCAGTTGTTGAATTTAACCAAAGATCTCAAGCTGAAATCTCGGTGCTTTAGTTGATTGTTGAAAACTGTAATATTTTGCATTTCATGACACCAGAATCACATGATTTGGAGGATGGAAGGCAATGAGGTAAATGGGCATTCAATATTGAACCAAAAATAACGCAAACCAAAAACTTTGTAACTCAATTCGTACTTCTTTGTATTTTAATGGAAATGTCAATGGTTCAAATTCCTCCCATTTATTTTATTTACAAACTTATCTCTCAAGAAATGCATTAATTATAAACAGAGAAAAATTTGATCTGAACCATTCATACTACTTGAACCCAAAGAGGGGGAGGGGGGGCGGGGGGGTGGGGGATTGGATATAGGCATATCATATGTATTTATGATTCGTAACATAAAAAGTCAACTTGAGACCTGACTCATATAAAAATGGGTCGGATAAGGGTTTTACCTAAACAAACATGTTAAAACACAGATATGTCCTAAACTTGGAAATGCTAATGTATTGTTTGATACTTATGTATATTGTATGAATTGTATTGAATCACTTGATTTGTGTCTATTATTTGATTAATGGAAATGTGTATGTCCAAAATTGTAAAAAATACTTTAAATATATTTATAATTTTTTAGAAAATTTTATATAGTGCTCGAGTGTCACAATCACACCAAAGGAAATGCATACAAACTTATTCTCTAAACCAAAAACTAAAAGAGTTTAATATATACCTCTCCAATTTCACAAAATAGTTGACGGAGTATTCTTTGCACAACAAAAGAACACAAACCGAGGCTGCTTGCCACATTATCTAAGCCTCAACAACGAGCTCCATGTCTACCCTTTGTTTGCAAGGACATTGAAACCACAATGCGAGTGTCTGCACTAACTTCTGTAGACAAGGCCTAGGGTTTTTCCCCCCTAATGGAACCCTATAAATTAAAATGAAGAGCCTAAGTAGAGAGAGATAGGTGAGTGGCTAGGTGTGTGTGCCTCTTGTTATGTTTTGTTGTTTTAATATTTATCTAGAATAATTCTTAAATAGGCCACTCTAAAACCCAAGGGCTAGGATTTTCAAAGCTAATGCGTTGCCCATTAAGGCTTGCCTAAAAGTATAAATGACAACACATATGATACGAAATATGATAAGATAAAATAAAAAAATAAAAAATTGATTCACATTATAATTTACGTTTTCACAATTATGACTTTTTAAAGTATTTAAGGCTCTATTTTAATTTGGTTGTACTTTGTTTAGATATTTGATTTGAATTGTTGTAAGTTGTAAATCCAAAATTCCAACTAAAATACTAAGAATAATAGTAATAATAAATCAAAATCTCAAAATTTAAAAAAAAAAAAATCCAAAATTTTGAAATGGCCATATTAGTGTGTTCTATTTAGTTTAATTGGTAAAGTTTTTTGTTCTAGAATAAGAGATCTAAACTCTGTTTAATTATCTGTAAAATGGAAGAAGAAAATGTTGAAACTAATACACACACCAATGTAATCCGCTTCTTGCCTTCCAAAAAATGACTCATCTCATTGCCTGGCTAAGTCAATTCTGTGTGCCTACTGCCTAGTCAATGGACGGACCTTGATACAAATCATATTCACCCCTTTGTTTTACACTTTAACTAAAAAAAATATGTTAATGTGACAATATATGTGATCGGTATTTCATGAACAATTATGTGATAAATTGTAATTATTATTTACTAACCTAATCCTAGTGATTCGTAATCAAATCATTATCTTCAATTTTGTTGTGAAGTGTAGTTTTTATAAAATTTATAGTTGAATTAAAATGCTCGCTTTGTGAAGAGAGGGTTTTGTCCAATTTTTGAAAATTTTAGGATTTTTGTATGGCTCATTTTTTAGGGTTGTTTCAACTGACTAATTTGGTGTGATTTGATATGAGAAAGCCAAAATTATTACATATTGCCTGGATCCAACTCTCCTATTCCTTAATTAGGCTTTGTTTAATTAGTTATGAAGCTCAACCTAGTCTGCTCTTAATCACATTTTCCTTAATTCTAATGGAAATCTCGGTTTCAACTTTCAAAGGGGCAAAACAAGGTAAAAACAAGAAGCTCAACCACCTTTGTATTGGGGTATTTGATGGTTTTCGATTTCCATTTATTAATTAATTACTCAATCTAAAAAATGGTAACTTGTTTAAGGGAAATGTTAATTGTTAACAGATATCCTAATGGTATTGGTTTAAAAAATATTTTTATAAACCTCTCATAGAAAAAGACAGCTGATTTTTTTTATAGCATTTTTTATTTTCCAAGAAAATAGTATCAAAATTTTTATAAAATAATCTATTAACAAATGTCTGCACTAGTTAACCAAAAACTGTTTGAATTTAGATAAATTTTTACCATTATGACCCTAAATTTGAGTGAGTCAAACCCAACCCAATTCGATTCATTGTGAAGTAAAATTAATATTTATCACATGTGATTCTATGAGAAATTAAACTTGATTGAGATTGCTCTGAACAAGAGCTTTTAAATTTAACTGTGGGTTCAGTCAAAAATATTCAATCTAGAAAACTTGTACGTGGGGCCAAAGCATTTCGTAATTAGGCATCACCGCATTACCGTTGATCTCGCTGACTTTATCTATTATTTATTTATTTATTTTTCTATAAAACATTCTTTGCTAGGATATTCGCAACTACTGAAAATTATTACCGTTAGGATATGGAATCATAATCATTTTTTTCTTTTTTCTTTTTAATGAAAACTAATGTGACACATTTATAATCATTTATTTGAAGTGCTTTAAAATTTAAAATTTTATTTATATTAGTTAAGGAATGGTGGGGATTAAAGAGCTAATAATAATACATAATATTTATGATAGTAACAATACATACAAAGGTACCAATATTTTCCAATTAGTTCACACGTATCATTCTTTGAATGGACCTATGAATTTCTTGACAAAGAAATCATACCATTTTACTTTTACAAATCAATGTTAGCTGAGAGCAACTTTGATCATAGATATTTTGCATAGGGATTTGGTTTAGGTCTAACGCATCCAGTGCATCGGACCTCGTCAGATGATAACACATGTTCAAAAGTGGACACATGTTATCATCTCAATAGGTTCAGTACTATTGGACACTAGATCTAAACCTGACCATTTGCATAGAATCTTATGTTTCTTTTGGTTATCTTCATCAAAATTGTTCTTGGAAATTTTAAGTAGGTCATCTTCTTGGTCTGGCTGCCTCCGATCATAATTGATACATCCTATATGAAATATGATCCTACCATTCGGTCATGACAAGAAAAAGAATAAATAAATTGGATTCTGTAAATATTCCATTCCTAAAAGAGAAAGTTCAAAACAATTGGAATTTTGTTTTTTTTCTTAGACATTGAATGCAGATACTATTATACTAAGTCATGATTAGGCATGTACATAGTGAAAATTTCATTCTGGATTCTACGATAATTTTTATGAAAGCCTTTCATTTGCTTATTATATTTGAAGTCAGCCAAAAAAAAAAAAATTTATAGACAGCAAAAAAAAAGAAAAAAGAAATCCCTTACCTATGTCACCAAATCATTTGGTTTAGAGACAGAGATGTTTTATGTTTAGACCTTAACAAAATAACAAATCTAAATAATATTTGTTTACAATAAAATATAGTAGAAACAATGGATTTGTTTAATGCTGAAAATATAGTATATAGTTTTTTTTTTTTTTTTTTGAGAATAAAATATAGTATATAGGTAGTAGGTACTGGTTGGATGAATAATATATGTATTTGTTGTCTAGTTATTTTATATTGAATGAACAGTGGAAAGTCTATTTATTGACAACCTTTCGTTGCCCCAAGTCCTAATCTTAATTTAACAACTGCTACTGCAATGCAAAAAGATGCAACTGATTAATCAATTTTTTTTTTAAAAAAGTAAAATTCAAATGAAGCAACTTCTCACATCATTACATCTTTTCCCCTCAACTTGCCCTAGAAATTTAGAAATCCAAAGTTTAATTGCACATTACTCTGTTGCAATTGTTTTGGTATTAAATTCACTAGTACCCCATGATCCAAAATCTTTTGGATCTAGTGGTTCATCTATTTTTCTTTTTTGTGAAGAAGTATTTTCATTTTCCCTTTTTCTCTTCTTTGATTTCAGTTTCACTCCCACACTCACTTACCAAATTAGCAATGTGTGAGGAATTTGAAGATAGAATATTTTTATCATCTAAACCAAACATGGTTGTTTCATAGTGGAATTTCATTAAAAGATTTTCATATAAGACAAGTGTTTCTTATCTTGTTAAATATTTCATTTCCTTCCTGAACAGAAAGTTGTGGATTTTTATATAGATGTCTTCAATAATCCAAGATCTCTTTTATGTTTTCATATTCGGTCTAATTATAGTCAACTTCTTCTTGAAGGACCATTATGCGCATGTTTTTTGCTCTATAAAATAACCTGGGGATCTTGTTATCTCCTGGGCTATTCATACCATTAGGTGAGATATTATCTATTTTATCAACCAAACTATTTAATACTTTCTTAGTATATGATTTGAGATCGAAGTCTACTACTGGACGTATTTGTTTTATATTTTAATCTATCTTATCTATCGTTATTGAGAGTCTAATTTAGCTTCTAAATAATTTTGATTTTAATCATTTTTTTTCCCTAGTTTTTTAAACCATCAGTGAATACTATCACTAATACCATTTAAACTAGCTCTAATACTAATATTATTTTCACGATCTAAATGTAACATGTGTTTATTCTCTTCTTTACCATGTCCTAATTAATGGCTAATACATTCTATCTTATCATTTTTATATGATGTCATTCTAGACTGATATTGGTACCTAAAACCACCAATAAGCTTCACGGTGCCTAAAACCAAGTTCCCTAATGCCAAAAACTAGCCTAACTTCGCTGAAACTGGTTAATGGGAGGTATAAATTTTGAAGCAAATACAAGTATATGGGTTTTATAATAGCTATAAATGTAACAACACACAATAATAATATTCAAGAATATAAAATACTTAGTAGTGCAACATCCAATAATAAATATATATATACAGAGAGAGAGAGAGATACACTTGGTATAACTCTAAGTAATGTTTTTTTTTTTTTTTTGAAACTAACTCTAAGTAATGTTGCATTATCCAATAACTTGTTATTAAATTCATATTTTGAAAATCTAACTGTTGAATTACATGTTCTATATATATTCTTAACATATATGCTAATTTTCATGCTAATCGAATATAATTTACCATTTGATCCATAAACTCATCTTTCATGTATTATTTTAAACTATAAAAACTTGAATTTAAACAATTGATTGATGACATGACTATTGATCTTTGATCATCTACGAATTTTGTAAGCATAAAGAATATACAATGATAACGTAATCCATTGGAGAATTTATCAAAATTCACATATAATTAAAAAATATTGGGTGGTACAAGCTACTTTGGTTCTCTCCCCCTCACTCCCTCCTACCCCCCCCCCCCCAAAAAATTTCCCATCCAAATCCATTATTACTATATTAGTAATAAATTAGATGATAAATAAGTCAAATTGAAAGCAAATTCTAAACAAATATGAAATTTGAAGTTTTTTTTTTTTTTTTTTTCAAAAAATTTAGTTTTGAATAAGAACCAAAAAAAGTTTAAAATTCATCTCAAAACTCAAGTGATGCTTTCCTTTTTTGGTTGTTTCAAAATATATGAGAGTTTGGAAAAATAAAAGTCTTTAACCATTTAAGTGTCACATATGAATATAATAGTATATTAATGAAACAGAAGTATTATGTTTTGTTTGGGTGAGTTCTTTTTCTGTGTTGTTATATCACCTTTAAAAGCTATTCTCCATGTCAACACTTCGAATTTGACAATTGTAAAAAGTACTAATCATTGTATATACGTTAGTAAAAAAAACTAACTAGAACTTAAAATCACAAGTTTTGTTGTACATAAGTAATTAAACATTAAATAAATTATTAATCACATTTAGTATTACATTGGAGAGGTATCACGTGTTTGTCATATTTATGTTGAAATCCTTTGATTTTTATAGGGCACGATAAGTTTATAAATCATAGATTTACCGTTCTTTCTATTTTAAAATTGATAGATGGTCTATCCAAATTCCAAAAAAAGAAGAAAAAAAAAAAATTCAATATCCAAACATTCATAAAGCATAGAAATTATGGGCTGCAATCCTGAAAGTGACCTTGCTTGCTTTCTAATAAACTGTATTGAGTGTGTGTATATATATATGTTTTCTTTCTTGCAAATTTTAAAAGATATTGCTCAATTAATAATTATAATTCCTGATCAATAATTGTATCACTCAAGTAAAATGTTTATAAACCGTTTACACTATGTGTCTATGTTCCTACTTCCTATGCATTGGAAATATTAATTATTAGTGAATCTGATATCAAATTTTCTCAAATTTAAACCCACACTGCTTTGCTTGGTCAACTTAATGGTCCATTTGGAATGAGAGAGAAGAAGGGGGAGTAAAGTAGAATTAGCATAAAATTAGCTTATTTTTAGCCCACTTTACTCTATTCTCCTCTACTCCCCCTCCATCCAAACATGCCATAAAATCATTTTCAAAAGATTGTGCATCTCCAGCTGTCTTTGTATTTTTTCACCCAAATTGGAGAGAAAATTTCAATTTTTTATTTTGCTTGCCTACCTATTTTTTCAGATATATTTCAATAGACATTCTCTCATTTTCTCTAATTTATTAACATAATGGTTTTCTAAAAAATTAAAAAAAAATTTTTTCACCTAATGATTTTTTTATTGGTGTGAGAAAAAGGACCGAATATTTTAATCCCAGAAGTGTGTTTATAGAAATTACAATACTCTTCACACCAAAAGAGTTGTTGTAGCTCAACCAATTTTTTTTTTCCTAAGATAGTGAGACCATTGGAGCTTGATTTTTTGGGATTGACTATCTAAAATGGACGGAATTTTGGATTTGCCTAGTTTATTAGAGATTACGTTTATTTAGCTCATTTACAAAAACTCGCATATATTTTCGCCTAGAATTTTGAAACATGTAATTATGTATGAAATTAAGTCAAGACTTTTGTAATCTAGTGATATTGATTGGTCTCTCTATAAAAAGAATTAGAGCATTTACTTGTGTACAATAAATAATAAAAAAAACGTGTAGAATTTACATAATTTTACTTTAAAATGATCCACACTAGTCCAAATTAAATTTTCTTGATTTTTTAAAAATATTTATCTTTCTTCACACAAAACAATTATCATTTACTCTTCTTTTATCTCAAGAAATGTAAAGAAAGAATAAACAACTAAATGCAAAATAAATAGTGTCAATATAAATTTACATAGTTACTAACATGTAAATTTACATTGATATTATTTATTTTGCATTTAGTTGTTTATTATTTGTTTACGTATCTCATGATGAAAGAAGAGAGTTGATAGTGATTGTTTTATTTGAAGAAAGAGAAATAATTTTAAAAAAAAATGATATTTTAATAAAATGTAGTATAAAATAGATAATCTAATGTACGATATTTTGAAAAGTGATAATGTAAAATAAAAAAGTATGTTATTATGTTAAAATAGACTAAAATTTTTGTATGAGCTAATGTGAATGCTCTTAGATTTCAAATTGACCATAACAATTTAAAAAAAAAAAAGGAAAAAAGAAGAAGATATTAAATATGAATTAATGTAAGAACAGAGTTTCTCTGCAAACTTTTCAAATTTCTCATATATTTCTTTTTCGGGTGTGAATTTTGAAAATCTAACTGTTGAATTTCATGTTCCTTATATTATAAACATACATATCAAATTTCGTTCAAATCGGATATTATTTATTATTTGATCAATTAACTTATTTTTTGTATACAACTTTAGATTACAAAAACTATAAATTATAATATTTATTTGATAATATTGCAATTGATTTTTGAATTTTTGAAATTTTGTAAGTATTAAAGATATAACAAAAACATGCAATCTAACTATTAAAATTTTAAAATTCACACTTAATATAAATATATAAGATGGGTTTGTAGGGTTTCTATCCATACGGAAAGAATATTAAGTTACTGAGGATAGATATTGAAAAAAAAAAAAAAAAAATGATAGAAGTAGGAGGTGTTGAAGAGTAAAAAGGGTAAGAAGGAAGGGCAAATAGGAGAGAAAGGAGATATTTAGAAGGTGGGAAACGGCGCAGTGTCTGTCCTTTCCCGATAAGCCCGGTGTGATTTCCTTTTCCTTTTCCTCTCTTTTTCCTTTTCCTTGCTGGAATTTGGAATGGAAGAAGAACAACAACCCCAATTCCTTCCTACTTCTTCTCTAGCTACTACTAATTCCCCCTACTCCTACTCCTACTTCCCTCTCACTCTCATTAGCTTTACCCTACTTTTCTGTTTTTAAATCCCCCTATCCCCCCCCTATACTTCCACTCCCTCAAATTCCCTCTCAATTCCCATTTCCATCAGATTTTTCATTTCCTGTTCCTTTCACTTCCCTCACTCACCAAACAACAAAAACCAACCCTAATCCTCTCTCTTTCTTAAACCCCCACTACTACTTTCATACATGTAAGTAAGTGCCAATACCACTCTCTCCAAATTTCAGCTCTTTTCAACAGCACTGAATTCACCATATGCTAATTCTTTTTTTCCCACTTTTCCTCTGCATTACAGAGAAACAAAAAAAAAAGCAAGAAATTCCAACCAGGTCTTCTTCTTGTTCTTTAGATATTTTCTTGGAAAAATTTTGTGGGTTTTGATTTGTAATTGTGGAGCTGATCTGAGAAAGGTTTTTTTTTTTTTTTTTAATTGTTGCAGGTTGTGATTCAAAAGAGCAAGCTTTTTTGAGAGAGAAAGCACAGATCTGTGAGCTTTTTCTGTTTTTGTTTTTGTTTTTTAAAGACTGGCTTATCCAAATTGTCTAATTAAACAGTCTCTTAATAAATAACTAATTTACAACATAACAGAATAAAGGGTCCTCACTCCTCAGAGCTCAACACCTGTCAAGTTAGTGATAATCACTAATCAGTTATCAGACTTCTGCAATCAATGTTCAAAGTAAGTATCTTTTTCTAGCTCTTTTTCTTTCTAAATTTGGGACAGTTAAGTGTGTCTTTTTAATTATTAATGAGTGGGGAATTTAATTAATTATGACTAAGAATCTAAGATTAGTACTAATGTAAATGCGAATGTAGTAATGGGCTGGCTGGCATTTTTTTTAGGGTCAGCAAAAGCTTTAAATACAAAGAGACTGAGTTTGGTTCAGATCGGCTATTTACTGCATCACCTGCTTTATAGCTTAAATCTGAAGCAGAAAAAGACTGAGAGAGAGATCAAGTTTTTATCATATAGGCCGGCCCTCTTTTATGTTTTCAACTTTTGCTAAAGCTTTTATCTTCCTTAAAAGCAAGCACTGTGTTAGGTTTTAAAAGGCTTTTAAGAAGGTACACTTATATATAGAGTCATATAGATGGTTGTAGCTGGGAGGCGTGAGTGTGTACAGTACACAACAACACAGAAACAAAGTCAGATCTCTCTCTCTCTCTCTCTCTCACTCTCTCTTTCTCTCAGCTTTGTTGTGTGGTTATAAAAAAAAAAAAGTGTGTGTACGTATATATTATTATCAACTATAAAAATGTCTTTTTTATTTATTTTACTGTTGTGTTTAATGGGTGGGTAAATTTTGCTTTTTTGGGGGGTTTGCAGGCTGAAGAGGCTGAGAGAGTCTGAGACCAATTCAGGCTTTGCTTTTGAAAGGCGGTCTAGTCTGGTCTTCTTCGTCTGTGTCTGCACCAACAAGAAAAAAAAAAAAAAAAGAGCTTTAAAACGAGAGCTAGCACCAAGGCTTCACTGACTTGGACTGTGATATATCAACAGCGTAAAAAAAGGCCTTTTTATCACTACACAGCCAAAGTACTCTCTGAATTATCGTCATCAATATGCATAGGACACACCAACCCCACCTGCACTAATCTCATCACCACACTTCTTCTCTCTCTCTCTCTCTAAAAATAATTCACACACCCCCCCCCCCTCTCTCTCTCTCTCTCTCTCTCTAGAGGATAAGAATACATAAAAGAGCTCAGAACCCAAAAGGGTCTCTCTCTTTCTCTCTCTCTCTCTCTTTGTGTCTGTGTTTGTGTGGGTAATTATATGAGTTTCTGTTTGAGAAAGGCATGAAAGTGGCATGGAGGTGGATGGGATTCAGCAGGGACAACCTTGTAAGTTCCCAAGGGTCGGAAATGGCAGAAACGACTCTACTAAGTTAGCTTCAAAAGGGGTTTCTGAGCACTACCCAGATGATGAAGAAGATGGAGACCAGCTCAAAAGGCTTACCGGTGGCCCAGTTGGAAGTGAAACAGCCGTTGCCAATGCCAATACAAACCGCCTTCGCGGCTGGCACCACTCGTCTCGAATCATTAGGGTTTCCAGGGCCTCAGGTGGCAAAGATCGCCACAGCAAAGTTTGGACCTCAAAGGGTTTAAGAGACCGCAGGGTTAGATTGTCCGTGACCACTGCCATTCAGTTCTACGACCTCCAAGATCGGCTTGGTTATGATCAGCCCAGCAAAGCAGTGGAGTGGCTGATCAAAGCGGCTGCTGAAGCAATCTCCGAGCTTCCTTCTTTGAAGAGTCCTTTTCCTGACACCCCAAAGCAATTGAGCGACGAGAAGCGAGCGAGTGGGGGTACTGAACAAGCCTTTGATTCAGCTGATTTGGAGTTAGACGGTGACCCCAATTTCCAGCAGAATCAAAGCCAGCATCTTTCCTTGTCCAAGTCCGGTTGCAGCAGTACTTCTGAGACCAGCAAAGGCTCCGGCTTGTCTCTCTCACGGTCTGAAATCCGCGTCAAGGCGCGTGAGAGGGCGAGGGAGAGGAAGAAAGAGAAGGAAAACGAGTCCCGGATTGCTCAGAATGTGAACCACATTCCACACAACAGCTCTTCTTTCACTGAGCTTTTAACTGGTGGAATCAACAGCAATGCTGCTAATCACAGTCCTACTGGCTCGGCTCATCAAAACCCCGGCGGCGGCGGCGGCGAGCAGGCGAGGCAGTGGCCGTCTTCCACTCCGATGCACTACTTAGACGACTCCAGGCTTCTGGAGCTGTCTTCCTCGTCGCGAACCCATCACTCATCTGGGTTTCCAGGCCAAATCCATTTGGGAAGTTCTTTTTCACAAGCAATGTCGGTGTTCAATGTCTCTGGAGACAATCATCATCATCCAGAGCTGCAGCAACACTTCCCTTTCAATGTTCCCGAACATTTCATCCCTGTGGGCGCTGCAACGTCGCAGCAGCCCGGTGGGAGTGACAACAACAACTTCAATTTCACCATATCTCCCGGCCTCGCCGGATATAATAGGGGGACCCTTCAGTCCAATTCACCGTCTTTTATGCCTCATCACCTCCAGAGGTATCCACCTATAGACGGACAAAACCTGCCTTTCTTCATGACTTCGGTGGCTGCACCTGCCGCAGCGGCTCCACCCATGGAGAATCACCACCACCACCACCACCACCATCAGTTCTCGTCTGGAATCGACGGCCGCTTGCAACTCTGCTACAGCGATGGAACCCGGCATTCTGACCATAAGGGAAAAGGGAAGAACTGACTTCTTGTAACAGCTACATTGCTTTTTGGCCCATCTTCTTCCTGGTAAGTTTCCTTGTCTCATTCTTTCTGATCCACATTTAGTTTTTTATTTTTTGGTTCTTATTGTTTCACATTCAAATTAGTTTCACCTTAATTGGTTGCATTTACTTCTCTGTACCTGTGCTTGTTTGGTTCTTTGCCTCATTCTTGACATGGGTTTTTGTTACTTTTCCGTATCCTATGCTCTGTATAGTTTTCTCTTTTGCTTTTTGGATCTATGTGTTTTGTGCAATACCATGAACTGTTTTGCTCCCTTGGTAATCGTAAAAAAACTAAACCATTGGGCATATTTTTTTTTTTATTATGGTTGTTACCTGTTAAAACTGTCTTTATTTGATTCCAGCATGGATTGCTGTGAATAAGAATCGGCTGGTTGTCTCCTTGTTTGTTCTCTTCTTGGTTTCCTTAATGCTAGCATCTGCTAGTCCACGCCAGGTGTTGGCTTCTGTGTTGGGCCAGGCCATGTGTTAAGCACCGAGTAGAGTGGAGTGGAGCTAGCTCTACTTTTACGAAAATCTGAGGCACTAGCTTTGTAGCTTTAGAATCCCAATTTCTCTTTTTCTCTACCTTCCAAGCTGTTCCACATGGCAATGGCTGGGCTCACTGTCGGAATCTGGAAAGTGCTGCTTAGGTTTTCAGTTGTTAAATTAAGTTTTTGTTGAATGTCATGAATGGCTAACTAATTCTATTCCTGTTGGTTATGCCCATGCACGTAGCTAGGAACCCCTTTCCAAACTCGAAAGAAAAAGCGTTGGAAGTTGGAACAGTAACGTGGTTGAAATGTAGTCCCCCTTTTGTTTCCCAGAAATAAGTGATGAAATTTATGAGCCTGTTGTCTTAGAGAAATATGAAAAAACATAGCTTTTAATATCAGTCTTTTAGGATTCAAATAACTTCAAAAATATTTATATATAAATATTTCATTTTTATGTTTATATAATCAAGGTGATAACATCATTGATAGCTAGGAGAAGCTTTGGTCCAATGGTTAGGTTTCTTTTGATAAATAAAATACTTTAGTCAACAAAAAGCAGCGAGGACAACAACATTACAGGGACAATAATTTTAAACTTAAACCATCTAGGAATTCTAAAACCAGACAAAGAAGGGAAAATTTCCTAACACTATCATCCAATCATTCAAAGATCTTGTCAAAGATTGTCATACAAATCAAACAAATATGTTAACAAAGATTATTGTTTAATCTTTTTGGTTGGCTGTTTCCATCAAAAGTTATACTATTTTACTCACGCCAAATCATTCTAACGGTTGGATTGCTATTTTACTAATATAATAATTATGAAAGTCTGATTTAAAGTTGAAGCATTTACAAATTTGCAAATTTATGTAAATTTGATGTGAAAAATATGTATAAGGGTGTGCGTATAAAATTTAAATAAGTTATTGAGGGTAAGAAGAGAAGTACATAAAAATTTATTAAAACTAAATGTTTTCTCCTTTCAGCTTTGAGGATTCACCTATATTTCTCATCTCCCTCCACCAAATCATAAAGCTAAACAATCTACTTTCGTGGCCACTACATAATTGCAAGAAGTGTTTTTTTTTTTTTTTTTTTTAAGTGCAAGAAGTGTTCTTCTTTGTTTTTTATAGTTTCATATTTATGTACCATCATTTTTTTTTAAAAATCTTTTTGCCATTTTAACTTTATACTCCTGTTCCATAATAGATGATATTTTTCTTATTTGTTGACCTAAAATAAATAGAAAGTTTAAAAAAATGGAAGTTCAATTTTCACTATTACTGTATAGAAAGGGTGTATTAATTTTTTGAGTTCTATATAGAAAATGGGAAAATGCTAAAACTATTATAAAGTTTACTAACAAAAATTTATAAATTGATATGACAACGAATGTGATTAGAGCTACTTCAACAACATAATCATTAAATGTTGATTTTTTTTTTTTTGGGGTGACACATCAATTTATAAAGCTTATATGGTAAAATTTGTAATATCTCTAAGAGCATCCACATTGGTGGAGGCAAAATTTGGCTATTTAGTACTTACAAAAGTCTCTTTATCTATTTTACCTCTACACTTTACAATACACCCAACATCATTGAATCTATATTTTTGGCTATTTGATTAAATAATTTTTATTTTTTGATAAGTAAGAAAGAAGTATATTCAATAGGCTACCTCATGAAAACAGAGGCAGAAACAGAAAATACAGAGAAAGAAACAAACAGAAGAAAGAAAAGAGAACAAGAAAACAAACGGAAAACAACAAAGAACTAATTACAAAGGAGAGAGCAAAGGAATAAAGGGAGAGAATCACTAGAGGTGAGTCCCCAAGCCCTAGACCAATCAAAGAGAGAACCACTAAAATAAGCGAGCACAACCACCTCCAACACCGCTCCACTAGCAACAACACAGCCACAACACAGCCAAAACCAAACCCAACACAGCCTACGGCAACCACAACCATAACCCATTTCTACAACCAAACCCATAGCCAAAATCAAACCCACAGACAAAATCAAACACGAAACCACCACCAACACAGCCACCAAACCACCATTTCAACCACAACACACAGCAACAAACAAACCCATAATCAAAATAAAAAATTAAACCACCACCATAGCCGCTGCAGGAAGAAAATATTAAAAAAAAAAAAAAAAAAAAAACACCTTGCCTCATCGAGATAGATCGGAAGCTACCGGAGATTGAGATCAGAAAGAGAGTGGATACGAAGAGAGAAAAACAAAAGAGAACAAAAAAAGGCAGGTCTGGAGAAGATGAAGAAAAATAAGAAATTATTTAAATATTAGTGCTGAACACATAAATATAATAATATTATTAATTTTAACTATGAGCGACAGTGCACAGCTGGTTGTGCACTGTAGCTGTGGAGCCAAAAATGTGGCTTTGGCTCCACCAATGTAGCCACATTTTAGTATTTAGTGGTGCTAAAAATAACAATATACCTTTTTAGCACCACCAACACTAATGCTCTAACATTACTCTAGAAAAAAAAATGAGTGCTTAAGTTTTGCTAATGATCATAATAATTGGTGGATTTTGCATTTGAGGACTAACAATTCATTAATTACTTAGAATATGTACTAAATAAAGATTTACAAACTAATGTTCTAATGTATTCTCAAAAAAAAAAAAAAAAAAAAAAAACTAATGTTCTAATGAATATAATTGGTGTCAATTTAACATTATGATTAGGATTTAGATCAGCAATCTTTGTTAATAATGTAATATGGAAATGGGTTATTATGTGTTGGTCAAATGTTGAAGAACAAGTACAAGATTCTTGGCATTTGCATACTTGGATATACCGATAACATTCTTTTTTCTTTTTCCTCTTTACTGAACACTTTGACTTCTTCGTTATATTTTCCCATGAAGTAGTGTATATATATATATATATATATTAAAATAAAATAAAAAGCTTACATTCATGACAAAGCCTCTTTCATGATGGTATATATTAGATCTCATTTGTACTAATAATGTTGTTTTTCATTTATCCAAGTTATATGATAAAGCACTATAGTTTTGACATATGTTAGTGACCCTTTAACATAGCTTTTATATAGGATCGAGTGTCTTTACAGTACAAGTTAAATGATAAATATTCAATTGAGCTGTAATGCACACTTACTTTTTTTTTCTTTTTCTTTTTTTTTTTAAATTTTTTTATTTTTTTATTTTTATAAAAGAGCTGTAATGCACACTTATCAAAAATGAAAATATATTGATCAATAACTTATTGGTTTATATGCACAAATTCATTATAATTGTTTTTATTTTTATTTATTTAATTTTTTTTTTTACAATTTTTGATTGATTTTTTTTAAAAAAATATAAAAATTTAGTTAATACCATATTAAATACATCTTAACTTGTGCTGTTAGGACAATCATTAATAAAAGGCACTTTATAACCTAAGAGGCATAAACCTTTTCATGTTGAGGAAGCTATTCTGCACTGCCACCAGCTAATAAAAGCATGCTTGGGGTTAATTTAGTAAACCAAATCAGTTACTCCATGACACCAGAGCTTTACATGATATGATGGCTTTTTAGGTTGTATTACAGGAATACAATTGATTTGGGAAAGGTAACATCAAACAACTTATGAAGTATTTCAACTAGCTCCTCATATCTGGTTGGGGGCCAAAACCATCTTTCACTCTCATGAAATTTGAAAATTTGGCTGAGTTAGCTGAATCATAGATCATTCTAAAGCCATATCTTGGGAAAAGTAGATCATTCAGGTGTCAATGACCATGCTAGACAAGGATGCTGCTTCCGGTACCATTCAGATGCCTTAGGAAAGGCCTAGTTTTCTCCCTCAACTGCTAAAATTTCATTCACCCCAATAACTGTTGGATGTAACATTTTCCTCCCAAAAAGATTTTCCTCTCAACAGATATATATATATATATATATATATATGAACCTTTGCCACCCACAAGATATTGCCCTAGCAAACAAACTCCAAATGAATCTCATGACTGTTGCTTTGTTCCATTCTTCAAGTTTGCACAGCCCTAGACCACCTTTTTTCTTAGGGAAGGTAAGCATCATTCCAGGCAATCTTTGCTCTTGTACGGTACTCGTCTTACAGCATGCCCATTCCAAAGAAAAAGCATTGAATTTATGTCCCACCAGCTTAATAACTTATTTTGGAAGGATACAAGTTGCTTGACCAGTAAGACTGAACATCATAAAGTACAGGTTTTATAAACTGGACCCTATTTGCAACAGACAACTGCCTTTACACTCCAGGGCAGTGATTCTATACTAGAGATATGTACTCCCCGAGACAAAACATACTCCCAAAATTTTAATTTCTCCCCATGTTAAACAAAGTAGTTAGGGTCCATGACCATTCCCCCCCCCCCCCCCCCCCCCCCCCCTTCTTTTTTTTTTTTTTTTCCTTCCGCCTAAGTCCATAGGCAATGACAATCAAAATTCATTATCAAGGACACGAATGACAAGCACTCAATCAAAACTTCACAAACCAAACGTAAAGGCTTACAAATACTACTCATAAACCTCACAAACACAAACTCACAATCCCAACTTTCTAATACACCTAATGGTGCTCTTAACAAGACAAACAATGTCTCAACCCACAAATATGAATATCTTTTAAGTTTAAAAAGTTTACCAAGTATTTTTCAAATATACTTTTGTCTTTTTGAAGAGTATTCTCTTCTTCCCATATGAGAGGACCCTTAGGCTGAAGCCACTAAATCTTTTACAATACTATCTATTTATAAATATTCAATTTTATTCTTAGATGAACAATGGATACCTAATTATTTATTCAATAAAAAAACTCTATCCTTCCACACCAAGTAAGCCCAAGCCAAGTCAAAATAGGAATTTGAGTTAAATTCTAACAAATCCCCATCTTAATTCAAATTCCAATAAATAGTCTTATTTTTTGCGACTCCTCAATTCAAATTCCAATAAGTAGTCTTATTTTTTGCAACAACTCCACTTTAATCCAAGCAAGATTTCCTTGAAGAAAACAATCATTTCCTTGACTAAAGCCAAATTTTTGGACGCATCTTGAACCAATTTTGAAAGTGCACCAAACATAATCTTTTATTGAACTTCCCTAGGATCAAACCTTAACAGTTTGTTGTGATTTGGAGTAAACCTAGATATAGCATTGTATAACCCAAGTGAGACATTGTGTTAGAGCGGGATATACTTTTTGGAGAATATGAGTTGAAGCAATACAAAAGATATGGTAGAGCTAGGACAGTTATTGTATGAGGTCTATCCAATGCTAGATGCACCACTAAAGGATTTAGTTGAACACTTGAAAAGTTACTCAAAAAGTCGAGGGAATGCTTGGGTAATTAAAAGTGCATTTACACGAACAAATTTAAAAAAAAAAAAAAAAAAATCCACAAAAGACAACAATATTAAACGTGGTTCTACAAACTCCGATCCTACGTCTCCGGGCAATGACAGCTAAACCCACTATCAACAATACTTAAACACCAAACACATATGGCTTGTTTGTAGGAGACTAGTTTTCCCATTGGAATTTCATGCTATGGAAGCTGCTAACTATAATGGATGTCAAAGAGTTGATTGACATGTAAAAATAAATGCTCTAATGCTTTGTCAGATCATTTTGATCTTCAAGTTGAGGCTGTATTAGAACACACTAGAGAGGGAAACACCCATATACAAGGTTAATATACAACTACAGATTGAGACCTAAACATGAGGACATCTAAGAAACCAAGAACAAAGCAAAAGTTCAATTTTTTGGACACCCAAGAAAAGAGACATGGGGAATTTCCGTCCCTCAAATGCTCTGCCATTTCTCACATTCCAAATGCACCACAGCCAGCATAAAGATTAAAGATACTTCCTGCAAGCTAGATCAGGCTTTCCGATCTCTATCATCCTCCCCAACAACATAACTACTGTTTTTTCACAGAAGATGTAACATGAAGAATCACAATTGAAGAAACAAAAAGACAATAGCTTTCCAAAGGGCATTTTATAGGCCAGTGGTCTTAATGGTTATACAATACACTTAGGTTGAAGTCTAAAAGTTATAGTTTTAAGGTACACGATTTTCTTGATGTTTTGAACATGTTGGGATGTTGGGTTTGTGAAAGTTAATCACTAACACCTTTTGTGAGGGTTTTAGAGAACATTTTGGGATGTCATTTGACCTAGAAGTTTAAGCCTATAGGTTTGGGCCAAATTATCTTATATTAATTACTCACTCTTATCATTTTTATCCAATATGAGATTTTAATAAACTAACTTATACTATGCTTATATGGTCTTATATCTTTCCTATTTTCACCTTATATGCTCTTGATTGTTAAAATTCATGTGGAGTCATAGTGGAAATGACTTCAATCCTATGTCAATTTGCATGGGGAATTTTCTGTTTTCTTTGTTGCTGGAATTCATGTCAATGGAGGGGATACACTGATTCAAGTTCCATCTTTCATATTAATTCTGCCGTTCCAAGGGGGATTTAGCCCTATTCACAAGATAGGGCAGCGAAAACCCTACTTATCCTACCAATTTTCATCCTTACATTGTAAATTTCACAAATTTAAGTTTATAGCATGTTTTTAAGTAGTTCTCTGATGCAAGGTGCACCAAAGTCAAAAGAGATTTTACATTTTATTTTAATTTGGAAGCATGTGTGAATTGTACCCGCATGCTTAGCCGAAATTGCTGATTGGCAATAAAGTCTTGCCATTCTTCTTGACTTGTTTTTCACAACAAGCTTGGGCTCTTGTAATGATGAAAAACAGATGATCTTGAATAATAATTTTATGAGTTGTGAATTTGCTCCTCTTTTGTTTGGTGGTGATGGTGATGCCTAAGCTTTTCAAGTAGATTCTAGGTGGTGAAGCCTAGACTTGGTTCTGTTTGTCCTTTTTTGTTGTTGTTTTGTTTATCTCTATTCTCCTGCACATTTTGCGTCATTGTCATTATAGATAAGGGCTTACTAAACTCTTTAAATGCCTTAATAAGGTGCTTTTCCACTTACAATTTCGGCATAGGATTGACAGCCATTTGGAATGAATGATTTGAATGATGTATTTTTTTTCTTTCATACCTAGAATTAGATATTAAACTAGATGATTTCTTTACTCTGGAACTTTGCAAGGTTTTGAGTTGATTTACAAGATAGTTTTGGGAGTGAAAAATGTGACCAATCCTAAAAACTTGGGATTGAGGCCTTTTTTGTTGTTGTTGTTTGGGAGTCAAATTATATAATTTGTACCTAGTTTGTTTATTAATTGTATACTAGTTAAGTAGATGATTAATTACACAATCAATTTTTGATGCAGTTGATATAAATTACTAAATGTTTGATGCACTTTTCATGAAATTTAGTTGAGAATGTGGAAGTCCAATTTTAAAAGAAAAAACAAAACAAAACGAGTTTCTAAAATTTTTCCCCACATTCTGGATTTAGATAATGTTAGAGAAGGCATTTTTTTTTTGACATCATGTAATGCCTTGTATTCATAGGGAGGATAATTCATTTTCCTTTCTCTTATTAAGGACAATATAGTGAAAGTTTTTTCTTCTTTTCCTATCACTTTCATTCAAAGCACATGTGGTTACTTCATTTGGTGAAAACTATTGCTCCTTTTGTTTTGTCCAGCAGCTAATTTTCGTTGCACCTGAGAAAACCTGAAGGAGTATGTAAAGAATAAAATAAGTTTCGTAGGGGTAATTAATGTATGCATGCACGAGTGCATTTATATGTTGAGATAATACAATTCGGTTTAAGTTGGGGTTTTGAGAAGGGTAATAAATATCTTATTTCGTACTTGTAGAACTGTGGATAAATTAATAAAGCATTTATTACAAGATTGATTTCTTTGGAGATTATGGATTGTTTTATTGAGGAAAAAGTTTGGCTCTAACTCCAAACTAGCTTGAAGCTATCTTGCTTCAGCTCATGATGTAGTGAATGAAAAGACAATCCATATGTAATTTCAGTCACATGACCATATAATGGGTTGGAAAAAATTGCTCCAAGCTTAATTTTAAAGAAATAGTTAGTTATAATGGGTTGGAAAAAATAGCTTAATTTTCAAGAAATAGTTGCCGAGTATTCTATAGGATTGTTTGGTTTGCCTTTGATGTTGTCAGGTGTCACATTGAGTCACATTGAAACTAAAGAACTCATCCTTGGTATGGACCTCCTGAAGATCTAAGTCTATGAAACTGTTAACATAACGCTCATTAGCCATCAAATTAGAGTAAGGATAAGGCTTTGATACCAACAAATGTGGGTGGAAAGTTGCAAGAAATAGAACACATTTATCTTAAGAAAATAACCTTTGAATCCACAAAGAAATTTATTAAAACCACCAAAAAGGAAAAGGAAAAGGAAAAACCTTTGTGAAAGTTTATAGATCAAATTCTTAATAGTCTGAATTCTGAGAAGGCTTAGTTTATGTCAAAGAAATCCTAGGTCAAGTAGGAGACCCTTTGGAAGCCCTAGAAAACCCTAAAAAACCCTAATTCATGGTGAACATGAAATTAGGCTTAACAAAGGAAAATCACTAAAAAATTCTTAAATATATCCTAATTAACATCCTAACATAAAAAAACTCAATTTTGACTAAAATACTTCTAAAAGCTCTTTAAAACAAAGAAATAAAACCTTTTTCTAAAAATTTCTGAAAATTACAAAGAAACATAAAAAATTAATTTTAAAAAAAAAAAAAAAAAAAAAGTTAACTTTCATATTTTGTTCTACATCACAGTGTACCTTCCATTATGGAGTTGATCACTGCATGTGATTTAAAGCTTTGCCTGAAACTGTTTGTCTCTTATAAGTTCATAGTTTGTTGTAATTATACCATATATCCCAATTTTAGTGTTACCTGAAACCCTTCTTTATCTTTCTACCTATCTGTGAGTGAGAGTATGCTAGCAAGCTTAGAAAGAAATTGGGTAAAGTGTTGGGATATTGGGATTTCTCAGGTTGAGTACCCCTCTTTATGGTAAGTTGCACAACACAAACAGCTGATGTGGATATTATATATAGTTGTTCCATTATAGATGACTCATGCACCAATTCCTGATGTAAAGTGGCTGTAGATTCCGCCTTAACCAAGAAAGAGTTCATACGATGTTTGGCTGAAATAAAACAAGAACATGCTGCCAATTAAATTTCATATAAAGTTTCTTCATTAGAGTAGAATTTCCTTGGACATTTAAAACATAAATAAAAAGAAGAAAATCCTCAATGAGATTGAAAAAGAAATATTTTTACTCTTCCCACAGCTAGCACTTGGAATGAGTTTGCATTTGATGGTAAATAAGACGAGAATTTCCATTGTGGGGAGGATTTTGTTCTTTCAATTGCTTTCTGAACGTTTTGGATGTATCCACTGGGATATAACCAAAATATTTGTAGGAGCTTATGATTTAAGTTGTAATTTTCTATTATTCTTTCAACTGGTATTTGTTCTGTTGATTAGATAGTGATTCTGGCAAGAGTTTCTGAAATTTCTTTTGTTTGGTTGTTGTCCCTGACAGATGTCAGTAGAGTCATGATTGCTGAATGTATGATGTAAATATGTTATTGGTGTGCAAAGCATTGTGTGAAAATCTTTGTAATACCTTGCTTGATGACCGTTAAGCTCGCAATAGTCATGGAAAGCAACTTGCTTACAACTCACTATTTCTAGATTTGGGATTCCAATTCATAACATTGTGCCTGAACATCACTTTTCCACAACTTTTGCATCTTTGTGCACAAACTCAAGTGTAAGATAGAATGGCCCTTGCTTATTATGATATAAGTTCGATGCATAGTGCCACAATACAAATCAATTTATTTATTTTTACCTGTAGAAGTAGTTATATTTGATTCTACATTAATTGAATTACTGGAAGTATTGCAATATTAAGATGGAAAAAATTGAAATTTATGTATTTCATAGATGGCTATTAAAATCTGAAGAATATTTATCTGTAAGATTGTTTTGAGAGCAAAATTCATCCCTAAAATATAGGGTTGCAGGTGTGTATAATAAGTCATGATGCAGCACCCTTCATAATCTTGTTCTAGAAAATTTCTAATGTGAGTTTCTTGCTAAAGATTTAACAAGATCTCCTGGCTGGAGCCTTACTCATATATGTACTGCAACACTTGAATATGAGTCTCCTGGTGCCTTAACTTTAGCTATGTTAGTGGAGGTTATCCAGAAAAACTGGGACTGCTAATAATAGTAATTTCGAATTTACGATGTAGTTTATCTAATCTGTATTGACCTGCTTTGGTGTTCTATATTCAAATTATTATGATAGAAGTAATTAACACTTTTGAAAAGGTGTAACATTGTTTTGAAGATGATCAACAGTTTCTTCACTTTGGTGAGTCTTTAGGGAGCTCTAAGATTAAGGGACATAAACAACCAGTCTATGTCCTAGTATTTGGCTAGAAAGCCTTTGTCTTCCATTGCGTGAATATTAGAAGTATGCGAAGAAACTAACTATGAATTTCCTTAATCTACAAGTCTTGCATATTCTGTGTATGTAACTCCAAGGATTGTCTTCTTATTTGTTTATTTAATTATTTTTCACCAAGATCTTTCTCATAAGTTTGATATGATAAGTTCTCGCATATCTTCATATTTTATTATTTATTTTTTATTTTTGGTGATAGGTACTTGCATATCTAATTATTCCAAAGCTGTAACAAATTGATCAAAAGAATGTTAACAATTTCATGACAGCCAATGTGTTATTGTTCAATTGGCATATCCTTCTCTCATAATAATTGGTCGAAGGGTGAGATCGTGGATTCAATACCCATTGGATGCCTGTATAACTTACCAATGAAAAAATAAATAAAGAAGCAATTTCTTGATGGATAATTCATATTTAAATTTACTAATCTCATTTGCATTTACTTGATGGTTTGCTTTTTCCTGCTAGTAAGATTGTAGGTTTCAAAATCTCATTTACATGATGTTTAAGGTTTTGAAAGATCAAGTAAAAGGCAAACATTTATTCATAAATTAAAAGCGTGTATGTTTTTTTTAAAGAAAATGTTTACATGTTTATGTTCTTGTGAGTAGGCTTGAATTTGTAGTTTGTTTAGAACCCATATATAGCAGGGACAAATGTCTTTTACATACTATACGTGTAAACCATATTTGATAAATAGCTTGAAACTCTTGCTATACAGAACTATTTCATGTGAAGCAACTCCTGGGGCTGTGTTAGTGTGATTGGGTGCTAATTTCAATTAGAAAAACTTGTGCTTACTTTACAGGCTAAAAAACAAATCTGATTTATCCTTTTCCATTTGCTTATAGTGGGAAACTTTAATGCAGGAAAATGGAGGAGAAGTTGTGGCAAGATTGGGCAAATGCATTGCCTTCCCTGCACTGGTTGAGACATTATTTTTATGATTCTGAAATTGCTAGTTTGTCTATTTAATCAAATTTCAAGTCAAGTCACTTGGCTTCTTGCGTTCACATATTTGGATAAATTTATCTAGTCCTGCGGAGCATGTTGTGTTTTGAAGAATTATAACTTACAATTCAATTGAAGTTATTTTTTTCCCCTTCTCTTCAATTACTTCGGAATTGTAATGAATCTGCCTGCCAAATCACTCCAGTTTGTGTCCATGACACTTTAACAACATACTCAATAGACCTACAAATTTAGTCTCGAGCACAGATTTTTTATGTTTAATCTGACCGGGCAAATTTGGAATCCAATACTTGGATGGTAGTTCTCTACTTTCTTTATAGTTCCACTTTTCATCCTTGCTTTTGTGTTGGTCCCAAATATAGATTGGCAATTAGGGTGGTGATTAGAAACATAGTATGCATGCGGAGAAAATCAAGCATCCAAAACTAAATGAGAGCTCTCTTGTTTACAGACTCTTAAGATACCTTGAGTAATAAACATATTCCTTTCATGAAGTGATATGCATTATCCAAAAGACAACAGTTAAATCATATGGTGTGATGAAATATCATCCACTCAAAAAGGTGTTATTACATATGTGAGCGAGGATGCACCATATTATGATATGATCATTCATCATTATTGCAGACAATATGAAGCCAATTTCCGTCCAGAAAATTGCACCGCTGCGTGTAGCACGTGCCTCATTTTTAGTTTTTAGTATGTCACAGTTTGTTTGGATTTGAATGATGCAAGTATCAACTTGGTTTCTTTTTGTCTGTCCTTTATTGTAAGCATCCTAATCAAATTAGAATTATCTGATGCCACATCAAGGCTTGGGACCGCTGAGCATGTACAGGATGAAACTATCTTCGAGATGGTCTGTGGTCCCTGTACAAGTTTTGGCATGAAAAAGAGTTTAGCTCTACTCAAGCTTTAAAGTCTAGGGACTGGGACTTCCACAACCAAGTAGTTCAGTCTATACTTTGAAAACTGAGTAGTTTTACTGATACGTTATAATCTGTTTTTGTTGTTTACAATGGCGTTAAAAAACCTTGTTTTTGTTAGGAGGCAGCAGCAACAGCAGCAAGTCTATTTAAAGATATTTTCGAAGCCCAAAATTCTTCTTTGTATAAAATGAAACACTAATTAACTATAAAATTATATAAGATTAAATTACACATTTTTTGCTAAGTGAGTTCATTATATGGATTCAAATACACTTCTTACTGTTATAGTTTGCGATTATATTCATTTTTTTTCCTTGAGTTTTTAAGATTTTCATTTTAGGGTGCGTTTGAATCGACTTCAAACGAATTTCGGAAATCAATTTCCGGAAAATGGAGCGTTTGGCTGTGACGGAAAATATTATTTTCCGGAAATGGATTTCCTGTTGATCGAAATTTGAAGCCTTGACCACGGAAATGAAAATCTGCCTTCATTTTCACTTCAATGGATTTCCGGAAAAAGAGAGAGAGCGCGCGCGCGAGAGGAGAAGACCAGTCCGAGCTCCAGTCCGCGCCGATCTCCAGTCCGAGCTCCAGTCCACGCGCGCGGACCAGTCCGACGACGGCGATCGACGCTTCGCGAGATCGCGCCGTCGATCGCGATCTCGCGAAGCGTTGATCGCGATCTCGCCTTCGCGAGATCGCGTCGGATCGAGATCTCAATCGACGGCGCGATCTCGCGAAGCGTTGTTCGCGAGATCGCGCCGTCGATCGCGATCTCGCCTTCGCGAGATCGCGCCGGATCGAGATTGCGATCGACGGCGCGATCTCGCGAAACGTCGACCGCGAGATCGCGCCGTCGCGAGATCGCGACGTTGATCGCGATCTCGCGACGGCGAGACCGCGATTTTTCTGGGTTGTGGCTTGTGTGTTTTCTGGGTTTGTGTTTTCCTCCTTCTTTTCCAAACACTAGAAAATATTTTCCGGAAAATTTTTTGAAATACAACCAAACACACAAAAATATTTTCATTTTTCGGAAATTAGCATTTCCGGAAAATATGTATTTTCCGGAAAACGTTTTACGGCAACCAAACACAGCCTTAGTCTACAATTTTGATTTCGCTTTCAAAATGGTCTTTTCGTCCATATCCATGACTATTTTGGCCATTGAGAGAGAGAGAGAGAGAGCGACGTTGTTTTGTTGGCCACAAACGAAGAGGGACATAGCTACCATTGGACTAGGGGGGCAATGGCCCTCCCCCCAAATTTTTTTTTTTAAATTATTATTATTATATATAACTAGTCGCTAATCCGTGCGATGCACAGGTAAGATACTTTGAAATATCTATTTAAATAGATTGTATTCTCAAAGCTTTTCAAAAGAATATGCATGTTAACAACTTCTATCCTTTTCAGCTTCATTACAACTCATGTTGGAGAGAGAGATTGTACCTATCAAAGTATCTGTTTAAACTCCTCTATTAAAAATATTCATCCATTGGATTCATAATAATGCCACAGACCCTACACAATAAACCATATGCTCCAACCCTTTGATTACAGTGATCCTTTAATGAACACTGCTTTTGCCATCAAAGGATCATTCAAATTAAATTTCTTTGTCCAAGCTTTAACATAAGACTACATTTCATCTTGAGCTACTACCCCTAGAATTGAAGCACCTCGACATTTAAACTTGATGAGTCTGTAAACCAAAACATTTATGGGTCTGTTTGGATAGAACTTATTTTGCTGAAACTGAAAACTGAAAACTGAAAACACTGTAACAAAATAATTTTTAAATATGTATATAGTATTATGGGACCCATTTTTAATAAAAAAGTTACTAAAAAGTGGAATTTGTGGGTCCGTGAACAGTACATCCATGCACTGTTCATGATTGACTTGGTCAAATAGTGCGGCTGGAGCCAAAAAAAAAAAAGTCAGAAAATGCAAACGCAGCCACTTATAATTTGAATCCAAACTCCCTCTATGTCATATTGCTATGTTGCACATATATATTTTTAATTACAAATTATCCTTCACAAAAAGATCATTACCAGTACTTAATCTTAGCATGATTCTCCATGTAATATAGCAAAGAAACCATTGGTAGATTATCCAGTCATCTCCAACTATCTTATGGGTCTGTGCATTTATATTATAAATCATTTAACTTGCCTTTATGCTGTAAACTTGTAGTTGCTTCTTTTTGCAAATTATGCATGAATAAATATTACAATTATCTACTTCCTAGAATGTTCTCTTTAGATCAACCACACCATGGATCTCAAAGAAGGTGGTATCCTTGACAAATGAAAACAATAACTTGGTAAATGCCCTCATCTCTTATAAACTAATTTTCATTATTGCAGTCTAAACATACATTAACAGCCAAGATAAACAGTAAAGCAAATGAGAAACTAATAAACTACTTAAAAAACTTCTAGCTTAGTTGAGTATTCTCTGCACTTAATTTTGTGTTATTTCCCATCTCCAAGTCATCCAAAGAACCTGTCCCATTAGTGAATAACTCTTCCATTACTTATAAAAATTGTTTAAAGAAGAAGAGAAAGAACTAAATTGTACTACTAACATGCTGTTAAGTCAACAAAATTTTTAAGGGTACCACATAGTTCAACTCCTTCCACATCATGGATTAATTTGATAACATTATTTAAAGAAATTATGAACAAAGCATGAATGTAATGATTGATTGATATGCACCAAATCATACCCAACATATAAAATGGAAATTTATATTTATATTTCTACCGTATTAAAATCTACTTACAAATCACTCTAAGAAAATTCCTTTATTCATGTCAAGGATTTTATAAACAATTTGCAACTATGATACCTCATATTTCTAACCAACTAATTTGTAAAGTTAATTTTTATCAACTGAATATGTCCATTGCATTCATAGTTGTGACTAAGAAATAGGGAGTACTAAATAGTCGAACCCATTTCTTTGCAATCTCTCTGTTTTCCCTATATCCATTTGACTGCTACACGGTATTTTATTTATTTATTTATTATTATTATTATTTTTTTTTATAAATATTGATATTTCATAAAACAAAAGCCCCAGGTACATCAGGAGTGTACATGGAAAGATTTACATCAAGATCAAAAATTACAATGATCAAGCATAACAAAAAGATTAGAGCAAGAAAAAGAAGAGAAAGCAGAACACCAAGCAAACAAAGAGTGGAGGAGGAGAGATTTAATCTCAAGAGTTGACCGTTCCGTTCCCTTAAAGCATAAACCTCTCAAGAGATTTAATCTGACTTCTACACAGTAATCTACACATAAACCTCTCGTAAATTAATTGATTTACCTAATAAAGCTGGAGGTTCTGAGATTAGTCCATAGAGATCCTAATTTTTGAAAGGTATTAGAAATAATGCATTGAGATATGGAAAACAAAAGGCACAATATTATAGAAAGTAAATTGACTTTCCTCACTATAGTGAAAAAAGCAACCCATGCTCCAAAATAACGTTGAAGCACCCTAGCCAGTAATTTTCCTTTAGATTAAAGTTCAACTTTGACAATTTGCAATCTACACAACAGAACCAAATAAAAAAACAAAAAAAACAAAGGACCATTAAATAGTAAATAATCAAGTTGTGTCTCTCTTCAATAACTACTTAAAACCTAAAAAATGGAACGTTAAGGAAAAATCTTAAAGATACAAACTTACCCTTATTGTATGGTCCATAAAAAAAGGAAGAGGTTTTTCCCCCCCATTTTTTAGACAGTTTGTCATAATTTTTGAGTGGTGTATTGGCCAAGTCCAATGCAACCTCCATATACAGTTCAAAAAAAAAATATATAAAAAATAAAGGCAAGAGAGATAGAGAAAGGGAGTACCTTCAATGGCTTTCAAATTTGGTAGTTATTCATCAATGCCACCACCTTTTCTTGTGATTTGGTATTGTTGCCCTCGGTTCCTACAAATAAAATCAAATGCACTCAATTTGCAGAGTAAGAAATGCAAAATATTAAGTACTCTAAATGGTACAATGGATTTTGCACAGTGACCTTGCCTAATCATATCAAAATAGGTCCAAAGGATCTAAAAGCCAAGAGAAAGAGAAAGTACTCAAATTAAAAACTTTCACCCTTGACCATAACACTACTTGCTTTGTAAATCAATTTGCTGTATTGAAATGAAAATATTAAATTAACGCGTGTGATGCTCTCAACATAGCTGTGGCAGCCATCCACAATCTTTGGCAAGGAATTAATTCAGTATGGACTATAATAAGAGAACCATAACTATCTTTAACAATAATGCCCAAACCTGCATAATTGGTGGCTTTTTGAAAAAGGTAAGTGCCATATTCATTTTGAGATGAGGAGAAATAGGTGGCTACCATTGCCATGTTTTAGGAGCTGCAGTTATGGGCTAACATTGCAAAACCTAAATAGCTAATGGTCCTAGATTGAAATTTTCATATAAAAAATCCAAATTGCATAGAAAAGTTCCTATTTTTGCAATTGAAAATAACCCCCCTCCCCCCCCACCCAAAAAAAAAAAATGATTAACTGCAATCGAGAAATTCAAACTTATAATTTGCTTGGCTAACATGTTCAGAAAGTGATCAAGTCCTTTGCATTGAAATAGCATCCATGAGGTTTAGAACAAACCACCATCTAAAATCTCAATTGCAATGTTATATTAAGTAGCAAATGAAGGACTCATGAAAAAAAAGTGATTTATTAATTTGATGGACCCAACTTACCAAAGTCAGCAATTGAATTCCCCATGAAAACTTGTTAGGCCTAACCTTTCAAAAGCCAATCAACATTGAACAATTTGCACTAATGGTTGAATTTATGGAAAATAATGGTTCTGGGGAATTAAGATGTGAAAGACCCAAGATGAAATGATTTATCATGTAACTAAAAAGGCTTCAAAGATTGATAAGTCTGAAGAGGACATTACCTGTACTCTAAGAATTGGAGGTAGAATATGCACAACCATACCAGATGGTGGATTTGATTTTAAGGCATGCAAGTGCTTTGTGGTCAACTTCACATCCAATTTCTATTACAAATCTCAACCACGTCTTACATGAAATTCACCTGAACAAAAAGCAGCCAAAACGCCAAAACATTTACAAATTCGTATAAAGTATATGCACCCTAAAGACCATAAATAAGAAGCTAATCAACACTGGAACCCTTCACTTACTAACCCAACAACTTTTGAGTGTAAATATGCTTTATTAACAGAAAATTAAAAAAAAAAAAAAAATCCCAAAGCCAAAGTTTACCTGTAAAAAACAGTAAAAACCATTCAAACGAAACCCAAATAACTCAATATAACAAAGTTTTCAACCTTTTGAGGGAGAGAAAGTACCAATTAGATAGCAAGGACCCAAGGCCACACACAAACCCAATTGGCAAACACAAATTGAATATACCAATATGAATATATATGTAGAGCTTACATAGGTCAATCTCACATACATATACTTGAATAAAACCACAACATTAAAAAGAAAACCAAATTTCCAAAGAACTAATATTGATATCACAATCGACAACAAAATTTAAAAGAAATATGTAAATAGCATTGCACGTGCATAAGCAATTGGGTTCCACACATCCAATCCAAAGTTCAGTTTAAGCATTTCTTCAAACACTTGTGCGGCATTAAGAAACCAAAGAAAAAAAAAAGAATTCCAAAAATTGAGAAACTAAATAAAATAAAAATATGCCAGAATTGAAAACCCAAAAGGATTAAAAAATGAAACGTGGATGTTCCAATACCAAACAGAGAGAGGGAGAAAGATTAGGTATTGTTTTCATGATGTACCTTTCTCCATATTCATCTAGCCAATCTGATTGCTAGATGACGTTATTGAAGCTCTTGGTGATGAGCTCTTCAATTGTGTAGTCATGGCACTGCAAGGTTGAAAGATAAGTAGAATTGAAAAATAAAAAACAAAACTAAAAGATACATCGAGACCGTAAAAATTTCACCTTGCGTTAAATACCCTACCTTTGGTTTTTTTGAAACGGCAGCAACTGAAAGGACTTGAACATCGGGAGGAAGGAAGAGCCGTGAGAGCCCTGGCATTATGAATCTGAAGTCTGAACTGTGAAGATTTGAAATTGTCTTTGGAAGAGAGAGAAACTGCCGTTAGCAAGCTTGAAACCGTGAAACAGGGGTAAAGCAAAAGATGGGGAGACAGAAAGGGTTTTTTGCCGTTAAAAATTAAAGACCATTCCGCTGGGTTTGGGCTTTATGGTGGACAACATATAGGTTTGGGCTTCATGCTAGTCATCATTAATGTGAGATACAAGTCTATAATTAAAGTTATAAAGATTGGGCTTTATGGTGGAGATAAAGTTGGAAGTCATTTTTCTTTTATTAGTATTTTAAATTTAGGAAATGCATTTTAAATTATAAGAGAAATTCAGGAAAAATATTGGTAATGACATGGCTGCTGATGTGGCTCAATGAGAGGGTAGCAACATTAAATGCTACGTCTCAGCTTTTAGTATTATATAGATTATGTACTAATTTTAGCAATTTTGTTCTATAAAATTACATTTTTTCTCTTAAACAATATCATTAATTCTTTTAAGAGTAATGTTATATTCATAAACTTTTTTACAACATTTTTACAAACTGTTTTGGTAGTAAATTCTAATTGGTTCGTGTTCACCACTCTCATCATTTTTTTACTTATTAGTAACCACTTATCAAATCAATAATTTATAAAAAAGTTTGTTGCACTAGTATTTTCTTCATTTTAGTGACTATAAAAAAAAATTTATAAATCTAAAATCTAAAACAAAATATACAAGCCCAAAAATAATAGCTCAACAAAAAAAATTAGTAAAACTTAAAAAAAAAAAAAGCTCAATTAACCAATTTTATTTAAAATAAACAACCCTGCCCCTTAAAAAGTTTTAAACAAAAATAATTTTGTTCTTACCATCACCAAAAAAAATCTCAATAGCTAAATAGTAGTAGAGTCAAAGGTTGAAACTACTGCATACAGTCAACAGTAAAGCTGCCCCTCTTAACTCAAAGTTCTGACTTTGTCCTTGCTAACGAATATGAAAATTTTTGACAAAATGAATAGTTAAAGTAATATAAAGCTCTTGATTATTTTATGGAACAGAAGATATAATGGTCATTCCACAAGAAGTTGACTATAATTACATTGAATATAAAAACAAATCTTGAACTATTAGAGACATCTACATAAAGATCCACAACTTCCTATTCAAGAAAGAAATTAAATCATTAACAAGATAAGAAACACTTGTTTTAAATATGATCTTATAATAAATTTCACTATGAATCAACCATGCTTGTTTCAAATGAAGATAAGCAATCTTTAACTCTTCATACATGATAACCTTTTCAATTCCTAAACATTTATTTGTGTCCTTGTTATGTGTAGAACATGTTTTTTAACAAAGATTGAGCCAATTGACATTGAAGGCCAATTGTTTTTCATTATTGATTATGCATGGGTAGAACCATATAAGCTTGAGATCTGTGGGAAGTGAAATCACGTGTTGTGGAGTAAAGAGATTGAACAAACACTTAGGAACAAGACACCTACCACTAATGTTTAATTTATTTTGCCAACTACTTTCCCTACACCAATATGTCATTTACTTCTTCTTCTTTTCGTCTAATCTTGTTAACTGTCTTTTTTTATTTTTTTTTTTATCCTCTCAGTTTTAGCTGCTTTGGGGAATTAGATAGATCATAGATATGACAGCTGATTTAGATATAGTAGAAGCCTTTGTATTGCTGTCTCTATTGTTGGTTTCGGTTGGACAACTATATACTTATGTAACTGTTCATCTAAAATACCTATCTTACTACTAGTCTTTTGGACATTCCTATCTATTCGTATTTTTTCTTTGTGCATCTCCCTTTTTCTATATAAGAGACGTGATTCATTTGCAAACGAATAAAAAGACAGCTTTCTTCTTTCAGATGTTCTCTTTTTGTTTGTATTTGCTGAATCAGATTTATGTTTGAATGTGGTTAACTCACTACAAGACGAGAACCAGCTCCCTCATTGATCAGTTGTTCCTATTTTGGACGATGTCAAGCTGTTAAGTAGAAATTTTTACTGAGAGTAGTTCGTAATTTGGCAGCCGATTCTGTAGCCCAATGGACCTCTTTTCATAACTGGACTTGCCTGTTGGGTCCTTGACAAAAATGACCATATGCTTTTTCTTTAATAAACTTTTTTATTCTAGTTCTAACCTCACTTCCTAATCCTATCTCACTATCAATCTATAAAAAATTTAAAAATTAAAAAAATAAATAAAATCTTCGTTCAGCAGGGAAAAGAAAGGGAATTTGATTCTAAGCCAGTATATTAATAAGGCTATACCTATACAAGTATTGAAGTTCTAATTCTGCCACAGTATTAAAAAGAATTGGGCCATTTCAATCATAATGCTCCACCTTGAAATTTGTAAAGAGGGCTTTAAAAGATAAAAGAGAAACACATCACTTGAAAATGTCTGAAAACATGTAGGAGCATGGGAAAAGTAATCATGAATGCTATGACTAATTTGCATTCCTGCAGTGTTTACCTACAAAAGGACAAATTCTTTGTTTACTGTTTGTCACACCCATTGCCGGCTTATAGTTAAACATGTGGGGCTTGCTTACCATTTCTATTTCTCATATGATTCCTCCACTTCCACCATTTTATCTGTTTTGTTATAGAATATAGTATAGAATAATGGTGAGATGAGATCTTTCAATTATAAATAGAACTCGCTTTTCAATTATGTTTTGCTAAAAAGAAATTGAGTTTGGAATATACAAATAGATTACAGACAAGGAAAATCAGGGAACCAAAGTCAATAGAATCCTCTCGCCCAATTTGTTCCATTGGAGCGTGAGTGTGTGTGTAAACTTTGAGCTTGATTCCAGACTTTATTTCACGTGGATTGTGAGTATGCAAAGCTATAAGATACCTCATGTGACTAACAGATAGGGGTAGTAGAAACAGGACCAGCTAATAATTAATCAAAATAAACAAAAAAATAGCCAATGAAAAGTATCAAACTATAATTCTAAATCGCAAGCCTTGCCTGGAAACAGCCTTACCCCATCATTCTCAACTATATTATTATGTTATTCCAACATTAAATAAATGAAATAAACAAATATTATTATTAAAATAAAAAATAAAAAATCGCATTCCCCCACTTTCTTATTTGATTATTTTACTCTGTTCCTTCTAGAACAAAGTTGAAGTCCACAAAAAATAAAATATGGATGGTGGTTATTAATAATACAAAAGATCAGTGCCTGCCTAGCTCTTCTCGTTTCTACATAAGGGCATGTTTTCTAGAAAGAACCACTCTATCCCTAGAGCAAAAAATTCAATTTTTAGAGTAGGACTAGCCAAGTCTAGTTGCTTCTCGAATCAAATAAGAGTGTGTGTATAGTAAATAGATGCCACTCTGTCTAATGGTGATTAAATTAACCCCTCAATACTCCCATCAAGTAAGGGCATTTGCCAAATTTAATTTCAAGAAGATGTTACATAATCGCATCTTTACTTTTCCTATCACTTTCCCATTAAAGAAGGGCACATACCAAATTTTATTTCAAGAAGATTTTACAAAATCACATCTTTACTTTTCCTATCACTTTCCCATTTATTCTTTGATTTTTAGAAACCTAGAGTGACAATGACATGAAACTTTGTAAATCTTTTGTGAGATAGAGAGTCTGTGTAAATAGCATTGCATTATATTAAATTGCATAGTGTATTTTCAAAGGAATCTACACCTACTAGGGGCTAGCCTTGACCATTGATAAGTCATTACATTTTTGAAGATGTAGCTCTGTTATCTAAATGACAATCATAGTTTGTGCCTCTCGGCCACTGGGCATTTTTGATACATGCATTGACTTGTTGAGCAGTGAAAGGAAGCACTAACTTGCAATGGGGGGGAGCATGGAAGTGATGGTTGGTTTGAGATAAATATAGAGCAAGGAAAATGGTTGGTTAATCGTCGACAAGTATATAGATGAAATATTGCTATCACTTTCTCTAATCCTGGCAAATTCAATGGACACCAATTTGGTTTAAGGTAAATCTTTCTGTAATTGTACAATGGCTTACACACTCTTGAACGGTACCAATGTAAAGAAGAGATTCCACACGACACTGCACACAAAGATGTCAAGTTATATGCTTTTTTTTTTTTTTTTGATGGGAAGTTATATGCTTTTGTAGAATATGATAAGCCATTTCATAATGTCTCTTTTGTTTAACGGTGCTCAAGAAAGCATCAATTGGACACCACTTGTATTTACGTGAATATTTTGACTGAAAGTGACTCAACTTGTATTTACATGAATTTTTTGACAGAAAGTGACCCAACTGTCCATAAAAAGTAACTAGCATTATATTTCCCATCCTTAAATAAGACCAAGCCTTTGATAATTTCTAGTGAAAACGAGAATACGCTGGGTATGAGTAATTTCCGTGAAACTCATATCGTATAATCAATGCTATTCAATGCAGTGTCAGATGTGTCATGACAGAGAGAGAGAGCACATCATAACAAGAAATGAGACAAAAGCAGCCCACCCTTCAAACATACAGCTATGAATGTAAATTGAAACGCCATCAGTTTTCACACTTACACATACAGCACAATTACCCATCACCAGCAACAATCAGCATCAAGAAAAATTAAAATTAAAAAAAATTAAAAAATTAAAAACAATCAGCATCAAGATACTGTATAGGTTATTTCGCAACTCCCTTGTTTTTCTTTTCCTTTTTTTCATTTTTACTGAAACCAGCAACTCACTTTTACTTGGAGGCAGATGGGCTATCATGCTAACATTTTATTGAGGTTCAAGTTCAACATACCATAGTTGGGAACATCTGATTCAATGAAGCAGTGACATGCTATCTTATGCTGTCCTAAACAAGAAAAGCTTTGAGAGACTTCACTATGCCATCATTTCATCAATAATCAATGACTCTATTGGCAATTACCATTGAAGAAGAAACAGATAATACACATCTTCCATTTTACCACTGCTACATATGAGTGACTTAACCATGGATCATTTGAAGCATAATAGTACATTGCTCAATAACCTTTTTAAGTATAACATAAACATCACATATTCATCATAACTACAATATTCACATACAGAGATGGTTTAAATAAAGTAAATGACTACACGAACTGAAAGATCTTACAACATCATTTTAGTTGCATGTGTGCAATCTTACAAGCATATGCCTCAAATCAAAACAACAAGCACAGATGCATTTCCACCATCAATTCCAGCATACCGGGTGAGAGATTAACAGTGCATGCATATTCAACCAAGGATTGGTGTTTCAGTGGCAGTCCACAAAAGTTGGCTTGGCACCCAACTGAGATATTCATAAAGCAAATTGTCATCTAATTCTCAGTTTGCAAAAAAACATGCACATCCTCCACTTTCTCTTGTATGATTGTGCCTTCCCTGGAAAACCCCATTTTAGAGTAAGCATAGTGTACAAAATACATAACAACTGATTTGTTTTTTAAAATAAAACAAAAAACACAACAATCATAAGTCAAAACAAAAAAACAATGCAGGAATTATATAATCCAGATATACTTAGTGCTACTTTCTCATTTGTACCATAACCAATACAATTTCTGTTCTGTGACTCTCCACCTCCCAAAAAAAAATTAGGTCTCATCCCTACTCAAAGACATTGAGCATATGTTATAACATACGAATTCCCAAATCTTAAAAGATGCATCAAATCCACACCAAGGCCAATATCTCATTGGTTCCTTATATAGAGGGCAAGGCATAATGAACAATCCATATCCAAAGCCTAGAATACCATATAACAATAATACAAAATTGTATTTTAATTCTCTGTTTGCAAAAAAAAAAAAAAAAAGGCATATGCAGATCCCCACTTTCTCCTGTATCATTGTGCCTTAACTGGAAAACCCCATTTTAGAGTGTAAGAAAAGAGCACACATATGAATGATTCACGAGTAAATTCTGATTTATCTTTTAAAATAAAACAAAAAGGCACACAAACAGCGCAATTCAAAACCAAAAACAATGCAGAAAATTCATAATCCAGATACTTTGAGCTACTTTCTCATTTGTACCATGACCAATACAATTTTCAATTTCGTGAGTCTCCACCTCCCAAAAAACAATGAGGTCTCATTCATACTCAAAGACATTTTATCTTTCCTTATAACATAGGAATTCCCAAATCTTAAAAGACACATCAAATCCAACAACAAGACCATAATACTACATATCAATAATACAAAACATCTCACTGGTTCCTTATAATGGGCAACACTGCAATTTTCGCTCAATTATTCAAATCCCCAATTAAATAAGCTGTAGAAACTTGTTTACCTCAGATCACATTACTCTCTGTGAAAGTGTGAATTCAGAATGAGTTCATCTCAAGACAGTAAGTCCTCCGCTTGACGAGCATCTTGGCGGCAGTACCATAAGGCTCCTCAAAAGCCGTGGACACCCACGACACATCAGACACTTCCTTCTTGCTCATGGCGGGCACAGACTGATCGCTGGGCCGAATGGCGACAAGGGTGGCACCCTTGAGAACCATCCCATCAGGCAATTCCAAGTGCGGCGCGTACCAAAGGCGCATATTAAGAGCCGGAACTTGTGTCCTCTTCGAGGCAGAGGAAGCCGACAACGGCTTCACTCTCAGCTCCTCCAGCTGCTCCCTATTCATACACAACACGCCTTGCCCATCGGCATCGGTCAGCACGAGATTATCCAAAGTCTTGTGCTCCGAAATTATGGGTTGCAGCAAGTAATGCCTAGCCGAAGCAGCAATCAAGGAGCTAATTGTCCAAACCACACGCAGTTTCAGACCCCCATTCGTGTAAAACGACTCGGGTATGCTCCCGTTGTCCTCCCCGGTACCGGTACCGCAGGCGGCGGCTGCATCGGCGGCGGCGGCGTAGGCCGGGGACTGGAAAACCGCAGAGGCGCCGAGAATGACGCAATCGTCGAGGGTGGAGCCGAAATCGGCACGCCATTTGAGCAAAACCCCATCCTCGATACCCAATTCGCCGCTGGGAAGCTCGATTCGAAGGAAGCGAATTTCGTTGAAGTTTTTGAGGACCTGGGTCGGGGAATGGTGAGTAACGCCTCCACCGCCACCGCTTGCGCCGTGTTCGGCATCGGAGTCTTCGGAGAGCAACAGAGCGGAGGAGGCGGAAGAAGACGAAGCGGGTCTCTTAGGGTTAAGGAGTTGGGTAAAGAGCTGAAGTGGCTTGACGATTCCGCCGAAAACGAACCGGAAGAGGTTCGAGAAGGGGTTGCGAGACTTGTCGGAGGAACAGGAGATGGCCGGGGCGGAAAGAGAAGAAGACGAAGAGTCGTCGTCGGAGATAACGCAGTCGACCCGAACGACGACGTTGTCGACCTGAGGGACGAGGGAGTGGAAGCGGCGCGAAACGACGCAGCACCGACCCAAGGCCTTGACATCGCCGATCCTGTTGAAGATCAAGAGGAGGATAGAGTCGGGAAGGCGGTCGAAGTGGTCGATGTGGGATTGCGGCTCCGAAAACGTCAGATCTGACATTGCGAATAGAAGTAGGCTGGTTTGTGATCTGAATTTGCTAGTAGTGGAAGTGGGTTTGGTGTAGATCTGGGAAATTATAAACCATGTGTTTCTGTTTCTGTTTCTGCTTTACTTTCAAATTAAGATAAGCTTTGTTTTATATATATACATATATTTGTTAGAAACAGAAATAGAACAAAACTCTTTTTTCGATTCGCAGAGATTTTGAGTTCGAAAGATGTGAGCTGGGAATTGGAAATGGCGGTGGAGAATGGGGATATAGATAGATCCACGGTTTTTTTTTTTGTCTTTGTTCAGAGGTGTAGAAGAAGAGGAGTGGTGATGAATAGAGAGAGAGAGAGAGAGAGAGAGATTGGGAGATTATTATTAAGCGCGTTATAAGGAAAAGGAAAAAAAAAAGGTTGGTGCGTGCGTGCGTGTTGTGTGTGAGTGACTGTGTGTTGTACTGTTTTTGTTTTTATTTTTGTTTTTGTTTTTGTTTTTACTTTTTTTTTCTTAATATGTAGCATTATAAAATACCGGCTTTGTACGTTTTCCTTTTTGGTTTTACTGGTGTCTGATTGAGATTTGTAGGGTAATAAATCAGTAATCACAAACTCACACGTACGGTTGTTGTTGTTAAACCTAATCTTTATTACTCTTCAAGGTTTAGATTCCTTTTTATTGAGTAATATTAGGAGAATTACTATTACTAATTTGTTTTTAATTAATTAAAACTAATATGATTATTATTTGCATATGCAATAATTAATGAGTGGTTTTGACAAATCATTGAGTAGAATCTAATTAAAACTATCACCGCGTACCCTTGATGTGATGGTCATTCCACAAGTATAAAGATTGGAGTTCAAGTCTTTAAAAATGAGCTTCACACATATATACATTTAGATTAGATTAGAGTAAAAATTCTATCTTATATAAAAAAAATCCAATTAAAACTCTTTTTATTATAAAAATAACAATATCTAATTTTAAATTTAGATTTTATCCATCTTATTTAAGATATAAGATAAGAGAAATTTTAAAAATGGTAGAAATTTTCTCACACGTCAAAAGATCCATCTCATATAAGATAAGAGTAATTCTAAAATGGGTAAAAAAATTTCACACGCAACAGATTATACCAACCAATTAAGATATAACACTCTTAGCTATTGTTTGAAAAAAAAAAATACAATACAAATAAAAATCTAGATTTAGTTTCTTTCTACTATAACCTTTCTACCATGGATAAACCATAAATAAGAATCTAAATTTAGATTATCAAAAATAAGATCTAAATTAGCTTTCAACGAATTTCATGATACTTTTCCCATGAGATGGTAACTTTTGCTTAATGTAGAAGACAATTGATGCCAAGGATAGCTGCTGTAAAAGTGATATTTTCTAATCTTAGCTTGCATCCATTGTAGATAAGTTATGAAATTTGTCATGCTGGTAGAAATTGTTTAGGTAAAAATTACTTAGTAGAAAGATACGGCTGAATAGGTTGTGCTGGCATTTGCTGGTGTTTTTTTTTTTAGGCAAGTTGGATGGTTAAAGTGATCTAGCCCAATTTAGAATTTTAATGTAAGTAATTGCATGAGCAAACCCAGCAAACTCAGTAGCCCAACACTATGCTACGAACCAAGAGAGACAAAAATCTAGTTAAGCCCACAAAATGAGTGATTGGGCCACACCAAACCCGATTCATTTGAAACGTAGAGAGAATTGATAATACAATAATGTATAAATAAATGACCTTTCTTCACTTTTTTTTTGGTTCCATTGACTCATGAAGAAAGAGGCAAACAAGAGAGAAAGAAAAAGAACAAAGGAAGAGAGAGAAAAAACTTAGTATGACATGGTTCTTTTTTTAACTTTTGGATTGTTTGTCTGCTACGTGTTAGTCATTAAATTAAAATGGAAGTGAATGTGAGATTTTTAAATGGTAGGGAGAGCCAATTCTTAAAGAATTTGAGCACTTTCTGTTTTGTTTGGCACCCTCAAGCTATGTGGTATAGCTAGATGATAGCTTAAAAATTATAAAATAAACTCTCATTTGCTTATAAAGAAAGATGCTTAGGGCCCTAGGGGATTTTGGTTTGAAGAGATCAATAGGTAAATGAATTGATGTCAAAACATTGAGAGTATATATATATATATATATATATATATATATGAAATAGGGTGGGAGTAGTTTTAGGACCATAAATTATTTCACAATTTTTTTGTCACAATTATGACGTGATAGATTGTGAGTGGTTAACCATTATTTATATTTGAATCGACAATGTTTTTTCACTAATCACACTCTGCCACGTCATAGTTATGGTAAGAAGTTGTGAAAATTTTTGTGGTCTTAGACTTTTTCATAAGTTGTTCAACTTCAAGTTCTTTTATTATCTCCTACAAAATAAATAAATAAAAAGTCCAAATTCTTTTCTCTTCTAATTAAGTTTTTCGTCTATATAAAACCTCTTTCTTATCTCAAGTAAATCTTCTCTACCACCTAATATTCAGAAGAAGATATGTTGCAGACTTTGTAGTCCTAGGAGAGATTAGGCTAATTAATCAATCAATCATCAATCAATATATATATATATATATATATATATATAAGCAGAGACCTCATGCGGAAATGCATGAGGTTCTGCCATGTGGTGCTTTGTATGAGTACTTTTTTGTTTAGCCTTTCACCTCCCATCTTCTTATCAATGATTAGATTAAGCCATAAATGCATAAAATTAAAAGATTTGGTTCTACTCTCTTTTCCAACTTCTTGAACTCTTCCACTTTTAATTTCATTAATTTAAAAAATGAAAGGTTTTTTCCATTCAATGTTAGTTTTCATGTACTTTTATATATTCCAATTTCACAAAATATCAAAAGGCCAAAAGAAAAGTAGGACTGGAGACATAGAGAGACAAAGAGTGAGAAAATTAGTGTAAAAAAGAGTGAAATTGGCTTTGGTTTCAGGTGCATATGATCTAAATTTCTTAACAAAACTATCAAAGCTTGATACAATGCTTTAACAACATATGGGATTTCTAAAAGGTATGTGTTTTTTGTCTTTATTTATATTTTTGAAAAGTGTTTAATCTTTGTAAGTGATTAAGGTACTTAGATGTAAGTAAAATTAAACGTGAGATATGAAATAGTATAACTTTATATTTCTCTATTCAATTATTGTTTTATTTTTAATCTTTTGGCATGTGTATTTAGTTTTGTGAATTAGAAATTATAAACATTAAATCTTAGATTTTTAGCCTTCAAAAGTTCATGTGTTTTCTTTAAAAAAAGAAAAAAAAAAAAGAAAAGGAAATAATAAAAATTTATGTTGGAAACGTCAAATGTAAGAACTAAATATACATATACACCTTTTTTTTTTTTTTTAGATGATAGAATTTCTACTCTAGCTTGATCTAAGTGTATATGTGTGTGAAACTCCCTCCTGGAGACTTGAACCTTGACCCTTGCTCCCTATATCCCACAAACATTTATATTTGTAGAGTGACCACCACACCAAGGGTGTGTAGTGGTGAATATACATGTACACTTAATCAAACAAAAAAGGGCATATAGTGGTATTTTTAGAGTCTAATTAATTATGGTTACTTATGGATATATTGTGTTACAATTTTTTTTTATTCATTATTTTAGTGATGTATAATACATAATTGAAATTAATTTTCCAAACAATATAACACATATGAATATTATAAAATAACTAATAGTGCACACATGCATCGAGACATCTACTAGTTAGTAGTTAAATAATAAGCAGCTAACCACTTAAGTTTAGGTTGATGACACCTTGTGCCAATCTTAGACCCACTTTTGGTAGAGATAACAGCTCAACAATCACTCTTAAATTGCAAAAGATTTCTTCTTTCAGTTGGGAGTGGGGCCGAGAAAGGTATATTAAGCCATTTTTTCAAAGGGGTTTTATGCTGCTTCCCAATGCATGTTTTATATTTAAGTGGTCGATATCATAAGTTCAGCACTTTCAAGCCAAGACGGCAAGACCCAACCAAGTAACCCTATATTTATAGTAGGTACTAGGTAGAGAATAATAAGTCATATGTCTAACGATATGCATGGTGTTTAATTCAAGAATAAGATTATAGGTTAAAAAATTGAGAAGTTAATATACTACATACCACATAACGGAAATTTTTAAATTTATAAAGCTTAAATTCAATATTTAATATTAATTACTCACTTTTTTTTTTGTATTATTATTCAACTAGTCAATGCTTTGTGCGATAATATGTACATTTTAAAAGAGATGGCCATGGGTGAGGTAAGATGCCAAAAGACCTCTTTAGTGGGGTGAGGTGAGCCAAAAGTCCCACATCACTTAAGTGAGTATCCAATGTTGAGTTCATTATAAGGGGGGATGCCTCACTAATTAGTACAAGGTCTTTTCCCACAAGGCTTGATGTCATGTGAAGAAGAACAAAATCGTGAGGAGTCCATGGGACTGCCAAAGCAGAGGGAAAAATTATATGAAAAGGCATTTAAAAGTGAAAAATGATTGATAAAATTTTGTATTTCATCTTGGTAATCAATTTTAATTTTCTATCAATCACCTACGTCTAAGCAAAACTCTCTTTTTACCTTCTTTTATTCAATGGTTTCTCACTTTTATTTACCCTCTTATTAATTGCCCAGAATAACAAGTGAATAAAGGACATGGACATAGTAATTAAATTGAAGAAATTTCATAAATTTGAGATTTTTAATTGACAAAATAAAATACTTGGGGTATAATTTGAAACATAGTATAAACTTCAAGATTTATTTATTTGTTTATTTAGTCTCCCCTATGATATATTTGTTAGTGTATAAAATATGGTGAGTGACCATACTATAATATGGTGCACCCTCACTCATATAATAGCACCCACTTGATGGATTGTGTTGTTTCACCAATCAACCGTACATAATTTATTTAACATTAAGTTAGTTATTAAATAACGGTCTTGTTAATGAGTATTCTTAAAGTAATTGTTAATAAACAATTTAGAAAACTTTTACATCACTTTTAAAGGAAATATAAAAAGTTGTCAAACAAATTAATTGCTTTTTTATTTTCTCATAAAAAGTTTTTAAAAATATTTTCTTAACCGATACCCTTAAAAGCATTGGTTAACATTTCTCTTAAATAAAAAAGTATATTTCTTGGTTAAACTTATATTTTCACAAACAAATATATCTCCTCACAAGAGACATGAAGGAGTCTATAAATATTAGAACTCCCTGTTCATTCACTATGTTAGATTATTTTCTCTTTAATGTTGTGTTGGTGATGCCCACCCTAAAGGGATTACCATCAACATCATTGGGTCCACAAATATTAAGGTGAAATCATGTAGTTAAACAAAGTAAAGAAAGTCAAATCTCTCTACTTTAAATAAATAGCCACTTGCTTTCTTTTTACCCTCAACATAAGTTGTATCTTTTTTTTTTCTTTTTTATTTTTTTGAGAGTTTTTAACAAAAAGTATTTAATATTAAATGATACCATGTTACCGTATAAAAATTCAATAATTGAAAAACGTGTGCAAAATAACCATATTAACATTTCACCACTACTCTCAGAGGTTTTAGTGAGTAGATATTTTTTGTATACATTCTCTAATTTATTGGATTTTAATATGACTAACATAGTATTACTTGATACCAAATATTTTCTCGTGTTTAATAGGGAAAAAATGTGAAGATTATTACAATCATCTACACCAACAAAATGAAATCTATCAAAGGCTTGAGTTAACTTGCAATAGAGGTATGCTATGTAAAACAAAAGACAAGTCCTACATGCATCCAAGCTTTAATTAGGAAGTCAGCTAATTAATTGATTTCCTAGTAGCTTTCCTACACGATAAGAATGAGTTATAGAGGTCATAATCTCATATCAATGAATTAGCTCTAGTTAGGATGTCAAGCTCATCACGATGGATCAACCAAATTAAATTCAGCTGCTTGATTTTGTATCATATATGGGGTCAATCATCACTTGATTTCTTACTTTGTCAACTCATTCAACAAGTGCTTCTGTTTATAATTAATGAGTTGGGTTTAGGATTATATTCACAAAGCATCCCAATACAACCTGTTAATAATCCAAAATGATATATACCAATTTAGAGTATCGTTGAAGGTATTATATAATCAGATTATTGATGGATTGAATATTAGTTAATTGCATTTAGAATGATAGAGGAAGCAAATAATAGAATGAGTAGTACAATAAATGAGAGAATATAGAAGCTGGTGATCATCGTGTGTGTCCATTAAAAAAAAAGAAGAGAAATAAGGGAATAAGATCCAATTATTTTGCACTAAGTTCCAAATTTTTTTGTTTTAATTAATCTTATTCCATTTACTGAACTTGCCCCTAACCATTTTTTTTTATAGCTGAACGAAGACTTGATCACTTCCTAATTCCCATAAATCATATAAAATATACAAATTGTAACCCTTCTAGGTATCAAAGGTATCATATATCATGTGTAGTTCTAAATAAGTTAGATCTAATAAACCATTATAGAAAACACCCGCACGTTGTGACATGTGTTAATGGATTGCTTCACATAATAACTTCATGCAAAATAGGCATCCGTACTAATTTGATAGTACAGACACAAATAACCTAAATTTACCACAATCTCAGGCTAGAATTATGATTTTAGTCCACCTTAATTATCTCGTGTGTGTGTGTGCGCGCTAGCTAGTACTACTGCGATCACATGGTCGACATGTTGTTTATTATTGCACTTCATTGTTGATTGTATTATAGGCTCATCCAATGGTTGCCTGGAATTAACAAGGCCTTTAAATGAAAGGAGACAGTTTAAACCACTGCATTGAAGCGGATTTGGGTCTCTTGTGGAACAAAATAACGAAGTGGTGTGCTGGTGAAACAACCATTTGGGAATAGAATTTAAGTATTACAATATACAAAAAGAGCTGTAATAAAATAATTATTCCTATGCATATATTTTGGTGATAACATATATATATATATATATATATATATATGAATAGAACCATAATTTATATTATTACACAATTTGATATAGCATTGATGATGCTGAAAATCACCAGTGAGTCACACAATCCTCGCGTGCTCGAAACGACACCTACGCAATACAGAAAAAAGAGAAGATCTTACAAAGAGTACCAGTGTGGTACCGGTCAAATACCCTCTGAAGGTTAAGTTAGAGAACTCTACAACTCTAGAGTGCTAGAGTTAGGGGAAATTATGCGTACCTTGGTTTGTGAGGGTTTTGGGGTTTTTATAGTAGTATAGGGTTGACACTCGTTCCTTGGCTAGGAAAACGTTTCCTTGTGGGAGAAATTCTCTTTAATTTGCGTATTTTGCGGAATCCTTTCCTTATAGGAGTCTTCTTGATTGGGGTTTATCGTGGGGTGCAAGGTATATTCATACGTGGAGCCCAGGTAAAAGACATGCTGGACCTGTTAAGAATTCCTTTCACCCCCGTCAGCTTCATCCCGTCAATTACTTATTCCGTCTATGCTTTCTAGTCGTCTCGTCCATGTATAGGTGATCCAGAGGCGCACTCATTAGCCTTGAGATGGACTGTCAGCTTTGTGGAGTCATTTACGGGTGCATTAGCAAAGTCGTCAGATACAACAGGTCCATCCCCTTTGCTTAGACTTCAAGAATTACCCTTATCAGTTGCCCCCTACTCCATAACCCCGTCAGCTCTAGCTGACGGGTTGTGGAGTTTGATTTGTAGCTCTTCTATTATATATATACATTTATCGAGAAACGAAACATTTATTGATTGATTTCTTGAGCAGCCATTTATTAAGTGCTTGAACACGTGGCCGAAGCGGATTGGCCCTGTTTCTGGACAAGGGTGTCACTTCGTCTTCTATGCATCATTCATCCTATATATATATCTCACTTCCTTCCTCATTTCTCCTATTTCATCGCTGTTGATTTTTAGAGAAAGCTAGTCACTTTAAGAACTTCGCTCCCGTCATCTTGTTGATCTTGTTGCTTTTGCTAGCCTCCTTTTGCAAAGATCGTCACCTTTCACAAAACCGTCTGCTTTACTTGGTAAGTCACCTTTTCTTTTATTTCATCCTACCATTCATTTTTGTTTTTCTAGTTGATCGTTTAACTCTTTTAGAGAGGCCATCAACTTAGGTTCTTAGAATACCTCCATCACTTGTAGGTAAATAGATGTCTAAAGAAGCGATGAGTGAGCAGTCGTCAGTCTGTGAGGGAGCGGGCCACGACAAGATCTTACAATCAGGTCATAAGCCTGAGGAGGGCCTTTCCTAGTCGTTAGAGAGGGAAGCGTCAGCCCACTCTCCTGACGAGGAAGTGGAAAGTTATGATGTAGAGGAAGGTGAAGAAGAGGAGGTAGATGAGGGTGAGGATGAAGGTGATGAGGGAGGAGAAGAGGGAGAGGATGACGGGGATGAAAGTGAGGTTGACGAGAGAACCCTTGAAGGTGGAAGCTCAGGAAGCCCTGCAGATGGAAATACCCATCCATTTATCCACCCCAAAATGTGAACCATCAATGACTTTAAGCCAACGATGACGGCCAACATGTTCAAGAATTTGAGGGATCGTTACCAAATCTCTGATCACATCCTAATCTGTCTCATTGGAAAATTCGAGAAATGCTACTCAGGGAAAACTACAGACGTCGGCATGTATGATGTCATGTTTGTAACGGGACTAAGACTGCCACTGATAACATTGCAGAGTCAATTGGCTAATTTTCTTGGATTATCTGTCAGCCAGATTGCTCCAAATGCTTAGAGGATCTTTATAGGAGCTGAGATTTTATAGGGTCGTTTGAGTGGTGGGAACCATCATTTTTCGTTGGACAAGTTCTTTTTCTGCTACTGACCCTAGCACATTGTCTCATCCCAAGGAATATACCACTTTGCTACACAGAAGAAAGCGTTAAAGCTGGTGTCTGACATGCCTGACTCTAACAGGAATTAGAAGGGTAGATACTTCTTCATTCAGGGGACAGATTGGGTATGCCATCTAGAGAAGTGGGCTACAATGCCCCATGGTTTTGACAATACTTAGGGTATTATCAAGGATTCAGGTTTAGCACCGTCAGTTTTTGCTTTAACTTTTTAATTTACTTGTTAAGTGCTCTAATGTCATTGTTTTCCCTTTTTCAGCTAGTGTCCATCCTATCATAATTGACAAGTAGGAGGCCTTCATTCGTCGGGTCCTTGAAATCCCGTTTGAGCAGTGGAAGTGTAGGGACTTGATCACCCTTGATACGCTGCACGCATACTGCGGTGGTCCGGAGCCAACCCTGACAACTCATAGATTAAATACTTATTCCTGTCGTCATAAGTATTTTTAATTTTTTCCCATCGTTTTTCTTTTTGTCATCACTTGGTCTAACGCTTATCACTTGTCCTTTGTAGAAATGGAGGCAGCTAGGCAGAGGGCGCAAATGCGGACATCTGCTGCTCGAAGGAAAGAGGAAGAAAAGAAAGCAAAGGGGGAGGAGGCATCCTTGTCAGCTCCTAAGGCCGCTGGAAAGGGGGCTCCCAAGAGGAAGGCTGATGGGAAGGACAATCGTCCTCCCAAGAAGGCATCCGTCACCCCTGGGGACAAGCGCCCTAAGAAGCCGTCGCCTCCCAAGCCGAGCCACGGGGTAGGTAAGGGACTAATGACGACATCAGGCCCCGTCACTCAAGGACTTGATTGTCGTCTTCTTACTCACAAGGACTACGTCGTTGAGGTGATGGAGTCCATCATCAAGGATAAGGGCGTGGACCCTTGTGCAGAGCAGGTGACGAGGGAGTTGAGGGCGTTAGGCCTCTTTGACCTTACTCGGGTATGTTTCTTCCTTTCTCTTTCTTTACTCATTTTGATGCTCAATAGCTGACGGTTGTTCTGTCTTGTAGACGCTGGTTCGTATGAAGGCATTGCAGGATAAGGGCGTCATCAAAGAAGGGGTGATTACCCATCTGTATAATCGCATCAAGAACCTGATCGACGACTAAAAGTAATATAAGGGTGCCTTTCGTACCATCAACCAGGAGGTGAAGGAGTTGAAAGAGAAACTGGAGGAGGAGGATCATCAGAAAAAAAAAAATGAACAAGAAGCTAAGGCGACGGTGGAAAAGGAGTTGACGACTCTTCTAGACCAGGTGGAGACGGCCAGGGCTGACGCCATAGCAAAGTTTAAGGCTTCACAGCCTTTCATAGATTCTTGTGCCGTCTATTATAGTGATGAGTTTGAGGACTGCCTAAAGCAAGTCAAGTCCGTCTACCCCCACTTGGATTTATCCAAGGCCACTATGGACGATCTCCTACCGTCAACATGTGCAAGCGACACTATTTTTGAAGAAATTGACGACTCCACTGAGTCAGAGCCGGATCCAAAAAATGATAATGTCATCCTCGCCCAACCTGCCGCGGATCCTCCCATCATTCCTTTGATCCCGTTGACTGACCCTCCGAATGCTGAAGACCTTCCAGCTCAAGACGTCCAGGACCTTCCTCCTAAGGGTGACAAGAACCCACAAGACACCCCGACCTCCTGAACTTAGTCTTTTCTTTTTATTGTATATTTGGTTTAACTTCCCAATAATGTTTAATGCCCCTTTTTTTTTGGGATTTTCTTGTAAAAACTTTACTTTATTTATGGTATTTTATATCCGTTGCTTTCAGTAGATGTGTGTTGATCTTTATGTATTGATATGTGTTTGCTTATTTTTTATGCCTACATACGTAGGATGAATTCATTACCCATGACAAGGGCCTCGTCCTATTTAAGGACAAACTAAGAAACTCGTCTACTTTAATAAATTGAGGCATCAAATTTAGTGAGCCCGTCTGCTAATGGGTTCTTGAAATAAACCCGTTTTTTTGGAGGCTTAATTTAACAAACCCCTAAGGTATCCTGAACTCGTCCACTTGTGAACTTAACCATGAATCCATCCACTTGTGGACTTTATAAATATTAACTCATCCTTATGAGATGAACTCGTCCACTTATGGACTAGTCATGAATCCGTCCACTTGTGGACTTGATAATATTGACTCATCCTCATGAGAAGAACTCATCCACTTATGGACTTAATCATGAATCTGTCCACTTATGGACTTAATAAATATTAACTCATCCTCATGAGATGAACTCGTCCACTTACGGACTTAATCATGAATCCATCCATTTGTGGACATTAATTCATCCTTATGAGATGAACTCATCCACTTATAGACTAGATATGAATCCGTCCATTTGTGGACTTAATTAACTCGTCCACTTGTGGACTTTTTATGCAAAGCATCCTTATAGGATGAACTTGTCCATTTGTGGACTTGATAGTTCCAAAGAATCCTTATAGGATGAACTCATTCATTTGTGGACTTGATAATTTCAAAGCATCCTTATAGGATGAACTCGTCCACTTGTGGACTGATAATTTCAAAGCATCCTTATAGGATGAACTCGCCCATTTGTGAACTTAATAATGAAAGTAGTTTAGTAGAGACAAATATACACAACTTGTATTTAAATAACTCCTCTTATCTTGGTAAATGTGTGCATAAGTAGAAAATTGTTTTTAAAAAGAATAAAAAAAACTTGCCCTTCGGGCTTAAAAAGTACTGTAAGTAAAAATTTAACTAAAAGAAATAAACTGGACATGAGAAGTGTTGCTTTCCTTGTTGTCTTCTACTAGTAGTATTTCCTGAGGTGCTCGATGTTCCATGGAAGGTGCAACTTCTATTCGTCCAATGTCTCCAAGTAGTAGGTGTCTTTCCCCTGCCAAGAAGTGATTTTGTAGGGTCCTTCCCAGTTAGGACCAAGCTTTCCTTGGGTGGGATCTTTAGTAGCGCCTGTCACCTTTCTTAAAACGAGGTCTCCCACCTTGAAGTCTCTGTGTCTGACTCGGGAGTTGTAGTGCTTGGCCATGAGATCTTGGTATTGTGTGAGTTTTTGTTCAGTTGTCGCCCTGACTTCATCTAGTAGATCAAGCTGTAGACATATAGCCTCGTCGTTTTTTTCTTCATCGTGATTGTCCACCCTGTAGCCTGTGAGCCCAATTTCAGTTGGAATAACTGCCTCGCTTTTGTATGCTAGCTGAAATGCTGTCTCTCCTGTAAGTGTTTTGGCTGTTGTCCTGTACGCCCATAGTACGCTTGGCAGCTCTTCAAACCATATACCCTTTGTCCCCTTGAGCTGAGTCTTGATAATTTTAACTAAGGATCGATTTGTGACCTCAACCTGTCCATTGGCTTGAGGGTGGGCGGGGGAGGAGTAGTGGTTTTTGATCCTCAACTGTAAGCAAAAATCCCTAAAGGAGTCATTGTCGAATTGTTTTCCGTTATCTGAGACCAGGATCTAGGGATCCCATATCTGCAGATGATGTACCTCCAGAAGAAACTCCGCACATTCTTTTCTGTAACGGTGGCCAAGGTTTCAGCTTCTACCCACTTCGTGAAGTAGTCTATGCCTATTATAAGGAACTTCAGCTCTCGTACCGCTATTGGGAATGGACCCATGATGTCTAATCCTTACTAAACAAATGGCCACAGGGCAGTTATTGGGGTCAATTCTTCCGATGGTTGTCAGATGATATTACTGAACTTTTGACACTTGTCGCAAGCTTTGACATAAGTCTAGGCATTCTTCTGCATAGTAGGCCAGTAGTATCTAGCTCGAATCAGTTTGTGTACCAACGACCGTGACCCTAAGTGGCTCCTGCAGATCCCTTCGTGGACTTTTTTCAAGACATAGTCTGCTTCCTTATGGCTCAAACACCTTAGGTATGGGTAGGGGAAGCCTCTCTTGTACAAGACATCCTTTATTAGAACGAATCATGCTGCTTGGACCTTTAGCTTCCTTGCGGCTTCCTTATCATTTGGTAATGCGCCGTTTTTTAAGTAGGAGACTAATGGTGTGGCCCAATTACTCTCAAAACCTATCTCCTGCACATCGACGAGATCTATTAGTGGTGAAAGTTGAACAAAGGAGAGTACCTTGTTGGGGATGACCATATGTTCTGCTGAAACAGTTTTGGCAAGACGGTTAGCTTGCTCATTCTCTCCTCTGGGGATTTGAACAATCTTGTCCTGTAGGTCGTTTACCCTTCTCTTTACTTGCTCTAAGTACTTCTTCATTCTTTGACCCTTACATTCGTAATCCCTGTTTACTTGGTTTGTGACGATCTGAGAGTCACGATGAATGATTACACTCGCGGCCCCTACTACTTTAGCGAGATCAAGTCCTACCACTAAATCTTCGTACTCTGCTTCATTGTTGGTGGTAAGGAAGTCGAGACGAACCATGCATTCAATCTTGTCTCCTTCTGGAGAACGAAGTATGATACCCGCTCCACCAGCCTGTCTGTTGGACGATCCGTCTGCATGTATACTCCATTAAGGATGCTCGTCTACCCTCTAGCCTTCCCCATTCGTGAACTCCGCAATGAAGTCAGCGATGGCCTGCCCCTTATTAGTAGTACGCGAGCAGTACTATATGTTAAACTCACTCAACTCTATTGCCCATAGCGCTAATCGCTCGGCAGCTTCATGGTTGCTCATTGCACGCCGTAAGGGCTTGTCGGTCAATATGGTCACCGTGTGGGCTTAGAAGTACGGCTTGAGCTTGTAAGCTGTCGTAACCAAAGCGAAGGCAAGTTTCTCCATTGGTGGGTACCTTTCCTTCGCACCACGAAGTGCCCAGCTAGCGTAGTACACGGGCTTTTGCACCTTGTCTTCTTCCCTGACTAAGGCCACATTAACGGCAACCGGAGAGACGGCCAAATAGAGGAACAGTTCTTCCCCTGGCTGTGAAGGACTTAGCAGCGGTAGGGAAGAGAGGTAGGCCTTTAGATCCTTAAATACCTGATGACATTCGGCCGTCCACTCAAAAGACTTTTTCAGTGTTCAAAAAAAGGGTAGACACTTATCTGTTGCCCTTGACACGAATCTATTCAAGGTGGCTACTTTACCGTTAAGACTTTGTACTTCTTTCACATTCTTTGGGAGGGGCCATCTCCATTATAGCCCTGATCTTGTCCGGGTTGGCCTCGATATCTCTTTGAGATACCATGAATCCTAGGAACTTTCCTACCATTACTCCAAATGCATATTTACTAGGGTTGAGCTTCATGTTGTAAGAGCGAAGGGTGTTGAAGATTTCCTTGAGATCCTCCAAATGGTCGTCCTCTCTTCGGCTTTTTACTAGTATGTCGTTAACGGAGACTTGGACATTCCTTCCTATCTGATGTGCAAACATCTTGTTCATGAACCTCTGATATGTCACGCCTGCGTTCTTGAGGCCGTTCCGCCGAACGACATCACTTTGTAGTAGAAGAGGCCTTGTCTGGTAACAAAAAGAGTTTTCTCCTGATCTACTTCGTCCATTCTAATCTGGTTGTATCTTGAAAAAGCATCCATGAAGCTCAATAGTTGGTGCTGGGCTGTAGAGTCTACTAGGATGTCGACCCGTGGGAGAGGGTAGCTATCCTTGGGGCATGCCTTGTTTAGGTCTGTAAAGTCCACACACATTCTCCATTTTCTGTTGGCTTTCTTGACCATCACCATGTTCGCCAGCCAATCAGGATAGTACATTTCCCTGATGAAGTCTGCCTCTTTTAATTTGCGAACTTCTTCTCCTATAGCTCGATCTCTTTCCTGGGTGAATACCCTCTTCTTCTAACGGATAGGAGGAAAGATGAGCAACACATTCAACCTGTGTGCCATGACTGAAGGGTTGATCCCAGGCATGTCTTCATGATTTCAAGTGTAGATGTCCTGGTTCTTTCTAAGGAAACTCGTCAATGCCTGGCGGACATGCGAATTGGTGAGAGTGCCGACTTTAGTCGTTCGGTCTGGTCTAGAATTGTCGAGAAGTATTTCTTCAAGTTTTTCAACGGGATTTGCTATAGTACGTTGTTCTTCTATGTTTATGGTTTGTAAATGATCATACATCTCTAACATTGCTACCTGATCTCCATGCAATTCTCCTACTTCATGATTGATAGGGAATTTGATTATCAAATGGTAGGTCAAAGTTACAGCCTTCCACAAGTTGAGGATAGGTCGTCCTAGGATGGCATTATAAGCAAACAAGCGATCGACCACAAGGAATGTTACATCCTTAGTGATCTGTGAGGGTAGTCGCCAATCGTTATGCTTAATGTGACTGCGCCAAGGAGGAATACCCTTGTTCTTTTGAAACCAACGAGCGGAGCGTTCGTTGGAACTAGTCGTTCTCTATCAATCCTCATTGGTTGGAACTCTGGGTAGTAGAGGATGTCAGTGGAGCTGCCATTGTCAACCAGGACTCTGTGTGTGTTGTAGTCCCCTACCCGGATGCTAAAGATGAGTGCATCGTTATGCGGGTGGTGGAGACGTCGAGCATCTTCTTTTAAGAATTCGATGATGGGGTTGTTAATCAACACCATCTTTAGGACGAAGCCTATTAGCTGGACATTTTGAACCATCTTTAGGAAAGTCTTATGGGCCTTTCTGGACGAAATAGAGGCCGCAGTGCCTCATACAATCATTCTTATATCTCCTATGGGCAGCCTAGGGCGCTTGTTCTCCCATTGTGGAACCTATTCTTGAGGTGGTTCCGTTCTCTCCTTGCTGATGAATCTTTGCAACTTTCCTTACCTGATGAGAGCTTTAATTTGTTGCTTCAAGTCGTAACAGTTAGTTGTGTCATGACCATGATCACGGTGGAAACGACAGTACTTGTCTTTAGACCTCTTATTAGGATCTCCCTTCAGCTTGCCAGGAAAGGTCAAGGCTCATTCGTCCTTAATTTGCATTAAGACTTGGTCGATCGGGGCAGTCAGCGGGGTGAAGCTCGTGAACTTCCCTATAGGGGGCTTGGAGGGCCTGTCTTCTCGCCGTTCTCCGGTCCTAGCCATCTTCCGCCCCCTATCATGTCGTACGTCTTCCTATCTTTCCCTCTTCTTGGGTTTCTCTTCTCGGGCCAGTAGCGCATCTTCCGCATTCATGTACTTAGTTGCCCTGTAAAGCACATTTGACATAGTCTTTAGATCGTTCTTATATAGAGAAAATAGGAACTTACCCTTCCACAGCCCATTCTTAAATGTAGCTACTAGTATCTTGTCATTAGCTTCGTCAATTGAAAGTGCTTCTTTGTTAAAGCGAGATATGTAAGACCTCAGCATTTCATCCTCCCATTGCTTGATGCTTATTAGGCATGCAATGGACTTCTTATACCTATGCCCCCTGATAAAGTGTGAAGCAAATTGCGCGCTTAACTCTTTATAGTTACCAATGGAGTTAGGCGTCAACTTGCTGAACCAAATCCTTGCGGGACCCTTTAGCGTGGTGGGAAAGGCCCTGTACATGATCTCGTCTGCCACCCCTTGAAGGTGCATTAGGGTCTTGAAAGATTCCAAGTGATCTTAGGGGTCCTTGGATCCGTCATAACTTTCCACTTGCGACATGCAAAACTTTGGTGGAAGGGGGAACGAATTAACGAATATAGTGAATGGCGAATTAGTTCGGTGGACCAAGTCATCGAGGTCACTAAACACCCCGTCCTTTGAGGGCGTTCATCATAAAGTCCATCCGTTTCTTCATCATCTGTATCTTTGCGACCATATGATATGGAGCCATATCTGTGACGGACGAACGGCTCGTATCCTGTCATTCTGGTCTACTTAGGTCATTGCTACCCTCCGGCCCCTCTTGGTCCCTTCTCTCAGCGCTGGTGCCTTCTTGGTCTTCCTCTTAAGTGTTAAGCCCTGCATTCTTTTGGCACAACTGCTTTTCCAAATCATGGTTTTACTTGGTGAGACGTTCCACGGCAGCGGCGAAAGTTTGAACCTGTCTCTCGAGGGCGATCATACATGGTTCGTCTCCTTGAACATCGTTGGTTGTTGCCATTGAGCGAGTAAGTACCATGCAACTCTTTGTCCGGGAAGCAATAGTATGGCTTACAAGTCGCAAGTCCTCACAAATGGCGCCAATTGATGATGTCGAAAATCACCAGTGAGTTACACAATCCTCGCGTGCTCGAAACGACACCTACGCAACACAGAAAAAAGAGAAGACCTTATAGAGAATACTGATGTAGTACCAGCTAAATACCCTTCGAAGGTTAAGTTAGAGAACTCTATAACTCTAGAGTGTCAGAGCTGGGAGAAATTATGCGTACCTTGGTTTGTGAGGGTTTTGGGGTTTTTATAGTAGTATAGGGTTGACACTCATTCCTTGGCTAGGAAGATGTTTCATTGTGGGAGAGATCCTTTTTAATTTGCGTATTTTGTGGAATCCTTTCCTTATAGGAGTCTTCTTGATTGGGTTTATCGTGGGGTGCAAGGTATATTCATACGTGGAGCCCAAGTAAAAGACATGTTGGACTCGTCAAGAATTCCTTTCACCCCTGTCAACTTCATCCCATCAATTACTTATTCCGTCTATGCTTTTTGGTCGTCTCGTCCATGCGTAAGTGATCCAGAGGCGCACTCGTCAGCCTTGAGATGGACCATCAGCTTTGTGGAGTCATTTACGGGTGCATTAGCAAAGTCGTCAGATACAACAGGTCCGTCCCCTTTGCTTAGACTTCAAGAATTACCCTTATCAAGCAGAATATGATAATGTAATGGAATCATATTCAAATTATATTGTTCTCGAAAACCTTGACTGGCTATTGCAACTTCCTAATGGGTCAGCTTTGATAGGACTGAAAGTGAGCATCTTTTGTATGTGTTTAATTTTCAAGAATTTTCTTTGTTAAACGATCTGAATCTAATTTATGTCTCCCTTTTTTCTTTTCTTTTTTGGTTATTACTTAATAGTGACATATAAAATTTATAAGTTATATATAGTAAAATTATATTATATCAATTTGTCAATGGAATTGTAGGGATCTGCGTAGTTACAGCCACAAGCCCAGCTCATTTATTGAGGTTTTGAAGTTACAGAGCTACTTCATCATCTTTCAGGATGAGTAAGTAGGACATTTTCTATTTTTGGCACAGCTAAGGAGTGGACCATAGATATCAATATGTTATTATTAGCAGGATCTTAAGGTAGGGCATAGTGGCATACAACACGTATATCTTTCTTCTTATCATACTGTCAATTTATCATGCTTTACGAACCTAAATCAGAAGCTCGAAAGGTGCTTAATTTGGAACTTCTTAATGTAAAGAGTAATAAATTATGCCCCAAAAAACCAAGCAAGAGGTAGACAAAGTGGCCCTTTCAGGCCCCAGATAATTTCCCACAACTCGAGGCCTGTAGAGACTAGAGACAAGACAAGTTCATGCTACCCATACCCATAGTAAGGAGGTAGGTTTTAGTTTTACAGCCAAATCGTATATAATACATACAGTTGAGCCATAAATGTTAATCAAGGCTAGGAAAATGGGAACAACTTTGAGGTAGCATGAGAAGAAAATAAGATATATGTGCCTTCAAAAAAAAAAAAAAAAAAAAAAGAAGATATATGTGTGTGTCATCCAATTGTGCATATGATCATAGAGTATTAAGTACGTACCTATGTTGGAATTGGCCTCCTGAAAGAGCATTTTTAGTGGAAACGATGATATGCAAAATGTATAGAGTCCGGTTAATGTGTGTTCTAAGGGCACACATTAAGCTATCTATTTTTTAAAACATTTTTTTGGAAATTAAAAAAACTGTCAATACTTTTTCAATTCTTGAGAAAAAAATTCCCAAAAATAAAAATTATTGTGTGCCCTTAGAGCACACATTAGCAAAATCCATATGTATATACCTTATGCTTAATTTTCTGAACAAGAAGATGTCCTTAAATTTGCTAATATTATCATTTCGTAAATTATTATGGTTAGAAAATTCTTAGGTATTCTCAAAATATGGAAAAATGGTGCTACATTCTCTCACATTCATGGTGAACCTCACTATAAATTTAATGAGTGGACTCTATAATGAATGTGAAATGAAGGAGTACCATTCTTTGTACTGCGGGAGTATCTAAGAATTACTCGTTATCGACATAATAAATTAGTGGTGAAAAAGTTAAATTAATTAATCATAATTATTAATGATATGACAATCACCTCATCATGCGCACAAATGTGGAAGTATACCATTCAGAAAGAAAATATGAAGAGTTTTTTTTTTTTTTGGAAAATGCTAACGGATACCCTTAGGACAATGGTTACTAATCCATTTAAAGAAAGTTTTTATGAGAAAAAAAAATTAATGTTTTAATAGCTTTTTTCATTTCCCATAAAAATGGTATCAAAACTTTTCAAAAATGGAATATTAATTATTACTCTAAGAGTACTCGTTAGCATGACCCAAAAATTATAATCATGCTTATAAAAAATCTTGTTTTATATATGTGAATATATGTTTGGATATTATATATACCATGCATAATTTAATGAAAAACTTATGACTAGTTATGCATAATAAGATAATATTCCACAGAAAATCATTCATTCACTTCAACTTTCCCTCCGTCCAAACAAGATGCCACCATTGATCTCTTTAGTTTTCTCCATTAAAACTCCATTTGCTTTCACCGAAATTCACATAAGATTTCTTCCATCAGCTTTCACATAAATTGTTATTACTATAAAGAACCTTGTTTTAAATGAACATATGTTTGCGTATTGTATGGACCATAAAGAGTTTTATAGTGCGTATGGCGACCTAATAATATAAGCTCCCAAAATGAAACACTCATTCAACAGAAGGCAACCATGATTGTAAAATGGCACGGGTTATGTTGGATGAATTTCAGACTACCAATCACTCTATTCAACAGCAGCGGGGCACTTTGCAGGACTTTTGGATTTTACCACCGGCACATAGCTATAAAGTTAACGTGGATGGGGCAACCTTTTTCTCAAAATCAGCAAGCTGGTGCTGGTGTGGTTGTCAAGGAACTTGAAGATAGGGTAACGGAAGCCATGAGCAAAAAGATTCACCAACCACTAGGGCCATTGGAGATTGAAGCAAAAGCTATGGAGGAAGGGATTTCTTTTGCCTGGGATACTGGTTTACACGAGGTGATTCTGATTCAAAAATTATAGCTGATGCCCTCATGGGTTTATGTGTTCCACTGATCACCATTTCAAATATCTTGGAAGGGGTATGGCTAGTACGGGAAAAAACTTCAAGTTTTTTCGAGCGGCCAGTGTCTCTCATATGTAACAGCAAGAGAATAAACCAGCACATATTTTGGCAAAATATGCCAAAAGAGGTAAATAATACTGATAATTTTGTAACTTGAATAAGGAAACTCTGAAGCGGATTGAGTCAGCTATTACTTATGATGTACTAAATTTATGTTCTTAATAAATTTTACAATATTCTCATGTAAAAAAATAAATAAATAAATAAACTTTAATTGAACAAACCCAATTAACAGTAATACGATTGGTTATATATATATATATATATTTTTTTTTTTTTTTGAGAATCAATACGATTGGTTATATATGTTAATTTTTTGAATTGTTTTTTACACAAGTACAACTTAAACCCTCTCTTTATATATATATTTGTTTATTTATTTATTTATGGTCATAAATAAAATCAAGATGTTGACTTTTCATCTTCCTTAACATTAATATGACAGGCTTGTATACATACTGAATGTGAATGCTTGAAAAAGCATCCATAGTAGATGAAAAGTAAGGCATCTATGACTATCATTGCCAAAACTTCCCCCAAAGATTCCATGAAGAAAGATCCACACTCAACCATAGATAGGTTACACCTAACCCCCCTGTCCCTTGATTTTATTTGTATGACCAAAGAATTCCAACTCTTTAACTGCATCAATTGGGTAATAATAATAACAAGAATAATAACCTATTATGAGATATCTAGAATGGAGTATCATTTATTTGTACGGACATTAATAATTAATGGATCCACTTAATAGATTTGGGCATGCAGGGCCGGCCCTAGGCAAAGGCCCCCTTACTAGAGAAGGCCACAAATTTGGGGGCAAATTTTTTTTTATTTTTTATTTATTTTTTATATATAAATATTTTTGGGAGATATTAAACATTTTAGTTTACATTTTTTTTTCACTATTGAGAAGGCTCAAAGAATTAAGTAATGCTAGAGATAGAGATAAGACAAATTTAAATAAATAGGTCTTACAAATAGACATGTTACTAATCACAATTAATTCAAATAGGAAAATGTTAAAAATACTATAAATTTTACTACATAACTTCTATTTATTTAATTATTTTTATACAAGATAAAAATTCTACTCTAACCTAATCTAAGTATATATGTGTGTGAAACTCCCTTCTAGAGACTTAAATCTCGACCATTGCCCCCCACGCCTTACAAGAACTTATATTTGTGGAGTAATCACTGCATCAAGGGTACGTGGTGGTCTCCATAACTTTTATAATTTGATGTGACAATGAATATAATAGGTAGATTTCAACAAACTATTGAATGCATTTTTGAAGGAATATTTGTGATTGGTGATATATCTTTGTAATTCTCATGTTGTAAATTTTATAATATTTCTAATATTTTTGTAAGTCTCATGTCATTGATCACATTCATTACAACACCAGTTTGTAATAAAATTTGTTATAACTTTAGCATTTTCTATAATAAAAAAATCATTTTAAAAAGTAAAAAGAATGGATTTAAAAAAAATTATTCTATAAAATGCTAGTTAAATATTATTTAAGTGATGACATAAAAGTCTCGTTTGAAGATTTTGCCTTAGGCCTCCGAAACGCTTGGGCCAGCCTTGTACGTGGGCATGTAATAGATTTTAATGATATTTCTCTTTTTGCTTTGCACTGTTAGATTTGTGAGTGGGACAAACTTCGGCCTAGTTTTTTTACTTTTTTTAATAATGTATCTTAGGTTTTTAATTAATTTTTTACTATGTGTTATTACATAATTGAATTTAATTATTAGTTTCAAAAAAAAAAAAATTTAATTATTTTTACCAAAAGAAATATTGTATTGATTAATACAACTATCTAAACGAAAGAATCTAACTTACAATAACTAAAAAATTGTATGAGTAATTATAAAATACTTCAAAAAGAGTGTTATTATGTTAATTAGGGCATATAATATCTCCCCTGACCTCACCCTCAATTTTAAGAGTGTTATTCACTTATAGATAGTAGGAATTTAGGTACTAATCAAATACACTAATTTATAAATATACAAATATATATATATATATATTAGGATTACTGAACTCTGATTTTATTTATTTATTTATTTTGAAAACTACTGAAATTCGATTAAATATATTAACTCATAAATAAATAAAAAATACATAACTTATGAACATTACATGTCCTAGTAATCACGAAACAGTATACTTTTTCTCTATCCAAAACACACCATCCCCTTAGGTCAATTGAGGAAATGTAATCTTAGGGTGTGACACTCTAGACAGTAGAATTATGGTGCATGTCTTATTGCATTGGATGTTGGTCGCTAAGTTTCGGGTTCGTTGCTTTGCCGCAATGGGACTTGCTTGGTTGCATCAACCCTTTGCACGGGGGTGTTGTGGAATTGTCTGAATACTATGATCTTGGGCAACACTAAGCTGAGCCAAGCTTGGACCCAATGGCAATGGACCTATTCACATTGAGCCTACAAAAAGTTCCCTCCAACACCAGGAAAACTTCTAACTTCTTGTAGTCTTCTCAAAATGACAAAATATAATCTGTAATCCTCTTTCTCTTTCATAGTGTTAGACCCTATTATGAATTACTATGAGCCCTAAATTGGTCATGATTTATTAAAATATAAGCTTTTAATATTGTAGTCTGTGGTGTCTCACAATATTCCTCATACGCTGCTATATTCTTTATATATGTCCTGAACTATTAGTCACAATAATTTAGATCCCCCATTTAAGGAACTGAGGGCCACAATGATTTAGTGAATATTTTCTTTTTCTTTTTTAGAAATAATTACAACATACTGCTAATCTCGCAACTCGAACTCTTTCCCCCCTAGACCCCTAAGCACTTTGTATATGAGGAGGTGTCAATTCAGCTACAAGGCCTTCGGCAGTGAATATTTTCTTTGAATTTGTTGAACTTACTCACTTGTTCTTTATTACGAAAAAAGAAAACTGGTCCAAGTATTTTAGCAATAGTTGACAATCCACTAATTCAGGCATAAAATAAAATAAAATAGATCTATAATATAAGGAGATTAACTTATTTTAAAACAATTTGATGTTCATTGGATGCAGAAAAACAAAGAGTCCACACACGATGAGATAATAATCACAAAACAGCTATTCCAGCAAGGCTCATAAAAAAAAATGTCTAGATCAAGAAGACCTCCATTAATAAAAAAGAAAAGGGCCTCCTTTAATTCCCACCAAAAGTTATGCATTATTGTGTCTACACCATATCTCCTTTAACAAAGCAAAATTGTACTAGTAGAAGAAAAGCAGTACAAACGAGATATCAAAGCAAAAACCACGAAGTTGTAGTATAACACATAGATATTCTTCTTTAGTGACCCCTTTGCTTTATTTGAAAGGAAAATGGAAAGAAAACAGTGAGAGGGATGTGTGAATGGACAGTTGCCCCATAAAAAAAGACACCTAGTGTGTGGGATAATCATAAAAGAGACAAGTAACCAAGTCGTATCATACTCGACAACCCATCACTGATTCCCAATCAGAGTATGCATTTTTCTTTTTCATTAAGCATAGAGCATTCTAAAAACAATTTTGACCACCATGTAAAGGTTTCAATCAGATCGACCCCTCACTCAATTTTTACTAGATGAAGATTTAAAAATAAAAGGCAAATTACATGTACCGCCCTATTGTATACCTTATAGGCGTGGAATTACCTTGCGATTTATTTTGTGACACTTACCTTGTGGTTTGCTGATGAGGATTTTTTAGTACCTATAACAGAATTTGATGATGTGTCAGTGTCAACATCACATATAAGGAAAGAAATGAAGAAAAAAGATTGTTCAACCCTCACATTTCTAGTTCTCTCTCTAAATTCTCCTTCAATCATCACTTTAGTTTGTATATATGTTTACGAGGCGTAAGCTTTAAGATAGAACCGTCTTTTCCTTCATTTCTTTCCCTATAATCTATATATGATGTTGGCACTTTGACACACACACACACACAAAATTATTCAGCCCTCACATTTCTAGTTCTCTCTTTAAATTTCTCCTTCAACCATTATTTTAGTTTGTGTCTGTTTACAAGGCGTAAGCTTTAAGGTAGAACAACCTTTTTCTTTGTTTCTTTTCCAATGGGTGTTGTTGGTATCTGTTAAATCATCAAATTCCATTAAAATTAGCAAAAACCTCATAAACAAACCGCAAGGGAGGTAAATGCCTCATAAAAGAGACCACTAAGAGAGTGGTATCTATAATTTGCACTAAAAATAATATTCATATCTATCTCCAGCTGAGCCTACACACAAACACAGAAGCGTAGGGCATGCATTTTTGTTCTTCATTAAACAAAAGATATTCTAAAAGAACATTATAAGCAATGCTCTTTTCCCAAGGTAAAGGTTCCAATCTCAGAGACCACATGTCTCTCACTAAATTTTCTATAAGCTCAAAGGCTTTTCTTGCCAAGCTTATTCATATCTTAAGGCATCTCAAGTGGAAGTCTGGCACATTGAGCAACTGGAGCTCTTATTTGATCCTAACCAGAAAAATATGATTTAAAACAGAAAATTCTTTACAAAATAAACAATTGATCAGGATTAAATAGGCATAAGCTAATAGTTTTATAATATTCCTTCATCGATGCATTTATTGTGATTAAACCCAAAAAAAGAAAAATCTAGATTAGGATAAGTATCTTAATTTTATTAAAAAGAAGATTAAAAAGAGAAATCAACAATTAGAGGAGAAAGCATTTCAGAAAATCCATGGTAAAGGTATAATATATCAATTTCAGCAACTGATTGCCTTAAGAAGTAATGTACATGTTATTCAATTATCTTCATCTGGAGAAGCATATAAGTTTCGGCCACATCGGTCACATATGTTAGAACTATTTGGGGAGACATGCTCTGGCTTTGCTTTCTGCATCTTTGGTAGATCATGCTCAAGAACATCACTCAGTGCCTTTGAGGCTTCTTGGAGTTCATCCAAACTGAAAATATACATGAAATATAAGTCATACAATTATTAAAAAAATACAGTTATTCATTCTAGTGTAATATCTATTTGGTGTATGATACCCAAAAGTCCCCTCACTTGCCAACCTTGTTTCCCAGTCACTAAAATGTCAACTATGTGAAAGAAAAGCACAATGAAAACAACCTGAAAGTTTTGATGACATGAAAATCTTGAACATGCACCAAGCATGTTTCCTTACCTTATTGAGAGAGGAGGAGTTAATCGGATGATAGTATCATGGGTGGGCTTAGCAAGAACTCCTCTCTCCTTTAACTGTAGGCAGATATCATATGCAGAAATAGGGCGCAGATTTTTGCTGTTGAGCTCCACAGCATTGAACAGACCTCTACCTCGAACTTCCCGTATGTAGTTTGGGTATTGCTGCTGAATCTTAAGTAGATGATGCCTTAACTCCTGTCCCAGTTGGGCAGATCTATAGAATTGAGAAATATCAAGAGACAATTTATGCATCAAATGGGGATAAAAAAACAAAGAAAAAAAAATAATGAAGGCAGCCATAGATATACATGATGAATCTGGGAAAAGAAAGCATAGTTATTTCAAAGCCTAAATTTATGTAAACTCTATTTATGAAAAACCCCAATTTGTAATCCGATTGAGTTGAAAGATGGAAGCTCTACTAAGTACTAAAACCTTTGGGCTTTAGTTTTAAAAGGAAATTTCAAAGAAGCTATTGCATAAAGTACAAACAAGTATTATTTTCCAAACCATAATACAGATGAAATGGTTGTTCCACCACATTTTTTACATTGGCCTTTTGAGAGCCTTGTGAAAGCTCTCTTCAGCTGACTACTGCTTTCTCCTTTCCTTTGTCCTTCTATGGTTCTCAAATTGATGATTGTGTATATATATGTGTCTTCATTGCAGGATGTCAGTCAAAGCAATTTTATATACTTGAATAAACATAGTTGCAAAATGTATGATTTAGTTAATGATTCAGCTTTAAACTACCATAAATAGTACACCCATGGGAATACCTGTCCCACCCACCTTTGCCTTGGGCTATAAGTTGGATTGGGATGATTATTCCCTATTGCCGGGTGGGTCACAGGAAGGAGATACCTGTCTCAAACCTGTCCCGTTGCCATTCCTACCAGGAACGTGTTAGACACTTTTTTTTTGGGTTTTGGGTAAACAAGAAATGCAAGTTAGTCAGATACTTGAATAGAAATGTCAGGATGAATATAATCCATAGAAGTGAGAAATGGAGAAAACTCCATTAATCATCAAATGCATCATTCTTGTATAAATATATTGGTTTCTGCTAAATAGAAAATCGGGTATTAAGTATTATAGTAAGAAATCTTAATACTGTCTGAATCTCCAGATAATTAAGCCACTAAAGAAAATAAATTTTCTATCATGGAATAACAATGTAGCTGTTATTGTCCTACTTGTTTATATCATCTCATGATACAACATTAGGCAGTGGATTTGATACCTCTCAGCAAGTTTCTCATCTTTGATGACATCTAGTGAGGCGATGGCAACTGCACTGGCCAATGGATTTCCCCCAAAGGTACTGTGAGTAATGAACAATAAGAGAAGTGTGAGCTCTCATATAATATATCCCAACAGCAACACCAAGAAAATGGCTGACTTAAAATGAAAGAAAAAAATATTGAAGATAGTAAAAATTAAATTAATGGAGAATGGTAAACAACTTTAGGAGAGAATTTTTAGATTCAGACTAATAGAAACAGCAATTTCAAGAAAATGTTTTTCTTTTTTTCCTTTTTTGGGAAACAGAAAGAAAATATTTTAATATAAAAAAAAAAAAAAAGGCATAATCATGCAGCATGATTTTGTTTTTTATTGGTAAGTTACACTATTATATCTTAGGTAATGTGGATTGGATTGGATAAGTGTGTTGTGCGAGCATGTGTTGAGTCCCACATCAAGTGTTCAAGGTCGAACTAGGCTATATAAGTGATTAAGAGTATCCTCAATTGTAATTTGACTAGTCCTTTTGGGGTATAGTGCAGATATAGCTAGAGCTACCTTTGGTTGTGACAAACGGTATTAAAGCCAACCTGGTAATGCCATATGGCTCAAGGGCACTACAACACAGAGTGGGACAAGACAAGGATGTCAAGAATTTAAGTGGGTGAGATTGTGATACCCCACATTACATGGATTGGAAAGGATAAGAGTAATTGTGCAAGCATGTGCTAAATCCCACACCAGGTGTTTACTAGATCGAACTAGTCCTTTGGGGTATAGCACAAATACAGCTAGCTCTTCTTGGGTCGTGACATGCACATCTACTTTGACTTGGTGGGTTTTGAACACACAACCTAGCTCTCCACTCACATTTTCAAGAGGAGAATGTCCATTTGAGTCAAGGCTCATTGGCTGCAGCATAGAAGTTTTTAAACAGCAAAAATGCAAAGACAAATACAAAAAATTTTAACTGACAGAAAAAGACTAAAAAAATTGATAAGTGAAAGGTGCTCAGTGTGGCATATCTTTCCAAAGAAATAATCCACGGTCATTGCTCCTCACTATGCTATTTTATCAGTCATCTTTTCAGCACTTCTATATAACTAAAGCGGAAAACACTTGAAACACTTGTGACAAATCAATCACTCCCTTGGAAATTAAAAGTATCCCAAGACCCCTATCTCCTTTGCAACAAAAGAATATCAGTAGAGTTATTACCTTCCACAATGATATTAAAAAACTCAAATCTAAGTGCTCTAGGATTGTTCACTCACTACAGCTTCAATAGCATTCTTTTATTTAAATGAAAGATTTAAAGACAGAAAAATTTGCAAAACCTATATGGTTTATTATTAAACCCCATTAGACACGAGGGAACAGCCATATAACTGCTTTGATTATGTCACTTGGAGAAGGAAACCACACCCTTCCAAGAGGAATGAATAAAGGTAGATCTATCAACTTCTAACCAAACCCTCAAAATGAATCTAGGAGGAAGCATCTTATAAATAAGACAGAACCCCAATCCGAGAATGAGAAATGTATTTTTCTAGGTTGAACTTTAACCATATCATGTCCAATATCTATTATGGTGTTTCTTCCAAGAGGTACTTTGTTCTACAAAACACTGCTTGTCTATGTACAATTTGCATAAATTTGCATGTTATTTGCAGAACTAGAATTAACTGGCCAACCATCCAAAGTGAGGTGCATTACTGTTGAACCATTAAAACCTTACTGCATCATTATCCTGATTGGCTTGACTCTGTTCTTTTTTGGTTGCTATGCCATATAACTAGAAGTGAATCGACTTACTATGTGTAAATCAAACCTGACCATTTCCACTTGTATGCACTATTAAAAAAAATCCTTACAAAACTGGAGCCACGTGTCTTGGAAACATTTTCTGAATCAGAATATATAAATGGGTGTTGTAATGTGTCCAGGCAAAATATTTTAGATCAAGATGGACAAGAGTTAGAAATTAAAGGCTGATTACATAAAATAGTAAGTAGGTTAAGAAACAAATCATTTATGAAATACAAGTACTCATAAATGCAAACCTTCCATGCTCTCCAGGTTGGATACAAAGCATTATATCTTTGTCTGCAAGCACTGCACTTACAGGTATCACTCCACCACCCAAAGCTTTTCCAAGTATCTGGAAAAGAAAACGAAAAAGTTATTATACATATTGTATCACATTGGAGTATTCAATAAGATTGTTAAGTTAGTTTAAACAAAAAAATGCCTCCCAAGCATAAGAAAGAAGTAATGAAGATACTGTGCAAATTGCATTTCACATCTCTCAAACTTAGCCTCTATGACAAGATATTCAGATATGACATCTCTTTTTCATCATGCAAGACACATTAGGAATACAATGCAAAGAGACAAGAATTTTCTCAGGCAGGGAAAACAAAGAATACAAATGTTAGGTTAACTTCAAAAAAGTATATACGCAATTCTATTGTGAATCCTGTTAAAAGTATGCTTTTCTTGTTTCAAGTACAAGTCCATAGTTCTGGAAAGAACCAATTACCAAAATTTTAATTCTTCGCTTTCAAAGCTGTCTTATTCAGTCTTGTGTGACGATTTTTGGAATCTCATAATAAGATATTGGTTATGGGTGGATAGGAAGAAGTTTATCAGAATTTATAAGTTCATTCTTTTCTTTTTTTTTTATTGATAAGTTATGCATGCACATAGTGGGCATTGAACCTGTGACCTTACCCTCCATCCCAATATTAGGTGTTATTTGATCTAGAGTTCCTTGGCATTAGTAGTTCATAGCTATAACAAAAACACTTTGAAGGTAGTTCTGCATATAGACAAGGAATAGTAAAAGTCCACTTTCAAGTACAAGTCCAATAGATGGCAATTATGGCCTTCTGAAAACAACCAAGTTCCTAAGGCTTTAAAACTTTTCTTCCAAAGTCTTCTTATGTGGTATTGTATGATCAAATTAGTTGGGTGGATAAACATAATTCCATTACAAATTCATAGCTATGATAAATAAAATGGTGGTATAAAAAGCTTCTGCAAATAGACAATGCAATCATCAAAGTTTTGAATAGAGTATGAAAACTTCATAGTCCCACACACACACACACAGAGCCGTCATTTCATAATGTGTAGGCCGCTCATTTCAACCCCTAAAGATGTAACAGGATACTTAAATTTAAATATTTTATTTGGATACTGAATTGTGGACAATACACCAATACTTAGCAACCCAGCTTCGTACAGATTTTTGAACAAGATATAACAATGTATCCAAAATGGAGAAAATGACCATATGAGTGTCATGTCCTCTTGATTCGTGAATACAGAATTGAGGCTAACATGGACAAATCAAAGGGATACAACATGGGTAATTTTCCTGGTGTAACTTGCAATCATATTGTAGTATAATGGTTCAAGTAAACATCATTATCCAAAATGTTTCTACATACACATCTAAGACTTGGTAAAAGTCATGAAAATTATAAACAATCTGGAGAGAGAGATTTTTGGAGGGGATGGGGGGTGCTCACCACTACATCTGGGCGCACTTCTTCCCAATCACAAGCCAGCATTTTTCCTGTTCGTGCTAAGCCAGATTGCACCTCATCAGCAATCATTAAAACATTATATTTTGAGCACAGATCTCTGACAGATTTTAAATAACCATCTGGAGGAATTACAACCTACCAAAATAAATAAAAAAATTTCTCAAGAAAACAAAGAATTCAAAATTTGGAGGGATGGGACCTTGATTTCCCTCAAAAAGAAGAGGAAAAACATACTAAGAAAAGGAGGCAGTGCCTAAAAAAAATAGGGAGCTTCATATAGTCATAGTTAAAAAGAACCAACTGATATGAAATTGTTAACCAATTCTTGATGAAAGGTCAATGGATTTGACCAGAAAACATGTTAAGAAAGCTTAAAAACTAATTAAACAAAGTTGGTTATTTCCCATTGCCAGTGTTACATGGTTGCAATGTGTGGTTCAGAGCAACTTGACACAATAGCTCTGGATAAAGTTGCTCTCTCATCACCTGCATTAAACGGTCAATTGTTGAAAGTAGCAATTAGGTACAGAACTCACAAAAAAAAAAAGTATGGGATATTCATTGGATATTCTAGAAATTAAGCACATATTCTTTAAGTGTATCAAACAAGTAAGAGGAGAGTACCTTCCTGGTTTACTAGAAATTCTCTAATCTACCTGCAGATGAGATATCTATGTCTATATAACGGGCATGTTACTACAGTCCATAAACAATTCGTTTTAGCCAAACAGATTAGACAAATAGAAATTGGAGTAACCAACCATCAGCCATGTCCTAGTTCTATGATTTAGAAACAAGACAGATCTAAGAGTCAGGCACAACCTTGCACCAAAAGATATACCCAAGTCCCTGTAACACATATCATAGCCCTAAAGTGAGAAAATATTCATTTCCAAAACACATACCCCAGCCTCTCCTTGAATGGGTTCGAACAGAAATCCAGCTATTCGATCACCATTTTCTGCAACAAATAACAGAAATGCGCTATAATCAATAGTTCAATAAACTCTCCTCTACGGTTTTGAAGCAGTTCAGATGGATCACAAAAGAATGTTTGAAGCATGTGATGATTTATAAAAAATAAGATAACTTATCTCAATTTTGGGTACAATACAACTAGAACCAATAAAACATAAATTTTAGTAAATCTAAACCTTTGAAGATTTTCTCAAGGGCAACTTCATCCCCAAAATCAACTTTAATATGGCCAGGCAACAACGGTCCAAAACCACGGGTAGCATCATTGTCACAACTCATGGAGATGACAGCTAACGTGCGACCGTGGAAGCAGCCACAACATGAGACAATAATTGCCTGCATAAGGTTTTCTTGAGTAAAATGTCTGAAATAGTAAACTCAACTTGTCCATATAATTGATCATTTACCAAAATAGAGAAAGTACAAGTTCTGGAAGAACAATTAAGCACCCATTAACAACTACAACTCAAAGTAAACCTACACAACAGAAGCAAGAATAACTGCTAGCTTTTAACTATATAGAAGGAGTCAGAATACCAAATTAAATAGAAAAACATAACTATCTAAAAAAGTTCATATTTCCAACAGAAACACAGAAGGTTTTAGAACATCAAGCTTTGTATGTTGTTTCACTAGAATTTTTTATTTATTTATTATTATTATTGGTAAGTTACTAATGCAACCATGCAACCAATGGATGTTAAACCCACAACCTCACCCTCCACTTCACTCTTACAAAGGAATAAGGTATTGTTTGAGTTAGAGCTCATTGGCTACATTCTTTTACTAGCATTACCAAATCCAGAAGTTAATATCAATCCATGACAAGATAAAATAAATAAATAAATAAGAAAGCAATGAATTTTGTGATCCTTCAAAGGTAGTGCCAATCTAGAACAAGAAAAAAGAAAGCTAGAATGTTTTTGTCAGACGGTACCAAGACTGAAGACAGCAGCAGTAATGAGGAGGTTACCGTTGGAGGAGCTACATTGACAAGAGTAAGGATATAAATTGATGCATCCACTATCCAGAGGGAACCAATGTAGTTATTAAAGTTCTGTTTCAAATAAATCTTAGAGAAATAGAGAGACCAATATGAAGTGCTCATATATAAGTATATTTTTCTCTAATAATCATAATCATAGGTTACAAACATATTCTAAGTTTAGGCCTCATAGCCTAACTCAAGGATAAATGAAGCAAATAAGCCCAAAGCCACAATATTTTAGCCCAATCCCACAGAGTCCATGTTTCAAATTGTGACACATCTTGAAGACACATGCTGATTACTTAAGCTCGCCTTGCACTTGATATATCAGCCTCTTGCATGAGGGAAAGTACACTAGAGCAACTAGACTTTAAGATAGTGACACACAAAACACAGTAGGTAACAACTCAATATATTTATTAATTACTTATACTTTCTGAGGAGGAGCGTATGTTCACAAAGTGCATAGTTAAAACCTAAAAATTGAGGCTGCACCTTGACGGGTTATTGATTTTGTTGGTCAATGGACACAGCAGTACAATGTTAATGCTACTATCGCCTTTCTCTTTCTAAGCATGCCATGGTAGGTCTGTGATTAGAATCCTCAGGAGAGGCCTGGCTACCTTGTAAGAGTAAGGGGTTTACGGTTAGTGTGTACTACCATCTTCTAGTTGGCCACATGATCAGTTTTTCTCTTGGAAAAGCATTTAGAAGTAGAAGATTCCCTCTAGAGTGGCTTTCTTTGTTTGGACTGCTGCCTTGGGGAAATGTTTGACAATTGACAATTTAAGGAAAAGAAAGGTTTGCATTTTGGATTGGTGTTATATGTGCAAGTGTAACAGTGAAACCGTTGACCATCTATTCCTTCATTGCCCAGTTGCTCTGGAGTTGTGGGATATGGTTTTTGATTTATTTGGAGTTTGTTGGGTTATGCCAATGTCTATTGTTGAGCTTTTTGCTTGCTGGCAAGGTCGATTTGGTCACCATCACAATGGACATATATGGATGGTTGTTCCTCATTGTTTGATGTGGTGTATTTGGAAGGAAAGAAATAATAGGTATTTTGAAGACAATGAGCGTTCTATGCCTGATCTCAAGCTTCTTTTTTTCAGAGCCTTATTGGACTGGTTCTCAGTGTGGAGAAACCATCCTTTTTCTTCTTTTTTGGATTTTCTCGATTTATGTAATTTTTGTATTTGATTTGTACACCCCTGTATAGTTCCTGTGTACTTGGGTGTCTCTCTCTTTTTGTTATCAATAAATCCTTATTACTTATCAAAAAGTTATACTTTCTACATTTAAAACTAATATTAACATATATATTTGGAATTCCTTAATATCTTATTCCTTCCCACAACCTAAGATGCTTTGCCACTGCTGCTTGCCTTCTGAAAGATCATTAGCAGTAAAAAAAGGAAAACCTCAAATTTTCTACCCTAAGCTTCCTCTACTTGTCTTTTCCATGTATTACTTGACATCATACATCAGATCACTCCCAACCCGTACATATTACATTAGGCATTTACGAACAATCAAGTAAAGATGGACAAAAACCTTATAAATAAAAAAGTCAGACAGACAAAAACAACTATAGTACTCAGTAACCTTAATTCAGGTAAAGGAGTTCACTTGCCTCAATATCCAATAATTTGAAATAATGAAAGCAGACTATTAAGATAGTTATCAAAATAAGCGTAATTATCCTGGCACCTACCTCATCTTTGGGAATTTTTTTCTTCTCATAACCCCATTTCCTTGCCAACTTTAGAGCTGTTTCCACACCTTCAGCACCAGTGTTCATAGGAAGTACCATGTCATAGCCAAACATACTCTGCAGATACTCGGCAAATATTGGAAATTTATCATTATAGAAGGCTCGAGAGCTGAGAGTAAGCCTTTCTGCCTGTTCTTTCAACGCTTTCATGATCTTTGGATGACAATGACCCTACAGCAGTGAAGCTACAGAGTTGAAAAACAAGGATTCCATTTCAAATCAAATACAGATGCATATACAGATACAGATACAGATACAAATATAAATAACAAAAAAAAAAAAAAAAAAGAGGCATTGGTCACTTCTTAAGGACTTCTAAGTTTCATAAACTCCAATGGCATTGTGGTATATTCAGGTGTAGAGGCAAAAAGCTTGTGCCAGTGACTTGCAAAAATCAGACAAAATAGGATTTTGAAATACCAAGCACGACAATGATATTGTCAAGAATACAATTAATGGGAACTTTCCATATTTCAACTTGGAAATGAATTTTGGCAAGAAAAATTTATGGCATTTGATAACTTACAAAGGCAGATGAAATTTTCCGTATCTCAACTTTTGAGATTGCTTGTTTATGAAATAGTAGAGATAAAGCACTGTTGATTCACTGGTGCAGTGACATACGTTATCATAAATTGTTCAATCTTCTTACCTGATTAACTGCAGAGTAGGCTGCGAGGAAATCCAGATATCTGTTGCCCTCTGGATCCCATACAGATGATCCCTTTGCTTGTGAAAAAACAATGGGGACTGGGTGGTAACTGCAGTTCATCCAGAAAAGTGGATGAGTTAAGTAAGTTCTCAGGAGGAAATACTCAATAAATCACTCCAACAGAAGGGCATTATACATGAAAATCAGCCAGAAAATAGCCCACTGCAGACTTCTGGAGTAAACAACAATCATAAAAAAATAAAATAAAAAAAATCATAATTTACAGAACCCATTAAAAACTGCATGATGGAGAATGTGATGATCCACTGACTAGGCATCCATCATCTTTACCATATGCCATGTACTTTTCATTTTCAAATTTCAACAATCCAAAAGACTTAAGAGTACGACATTTTTCCTATTCAACCATCAAGGTTCCATTAAAAACTGCATGATGGACAATGAAATGATCCACCAACTAGGCATCCATTATCTTTACTATACACTATGCACTTTTCATTTTCAACAATGCAAATGACTTAAGAGTACAACATTCACCCTATGCAACCATCAAGGTGGTACATACAGAGGAGCTTATTTCCATATTTTGTCTCTTGGAAGAGAGTTTTATAGACAAGCAAATAAGAGTTGGATTAATTCAAGGAAATCCGGCCATCAGATTAGATTTTGATTTAGAATAAACGCAATGATATTATTCAAATGGAAAGCTTACAATTTATACAAAGATACTTAATGTTCAAATTCTGAAAAACAGACCCAACCATCCTAAAAACATGGACCAACTCACCATTAACACAACACAGGACTTAAGACTCAGTAGTCCCTTATGACCACAACTACCACATCTAACAAACAGCTAAGGTTTTTCTTATTCAAACAAAACACTACATTCCCTTCCTACTTCCTCTGCATGCACATAATACTCCCTCCCCTGTTAGGATGACCCTTGTCCTCAAGGGCATAATTCTAAAATTGCAACTTCATATGATCAAGACTCTCCCACATGGCCTCTGCTAGAGATAATCCTCGCCAATTCACAAGGATGTCCAAACAATCCACATCTGCTGATATAAAACAACTGGAAGCCTGATCACCAAATTATTGTTTGTATCCAATACCGACGGTAACTAAGGTGGTGAGGACACTTTAGCTCCAATCTTCTCTTTGAGCAAGGACACATGAAATATAGGATGCACTTGTGACTCAGGGGGTAGCTCAAGCTTGTACTTTACCTGGCCAATTTGCTGAAAGACTCTAAATGGACCATAACATTGTGGAACTAGCTTGAGGTTTCATTTCAAAGATACTGAGGCTCGCCTATAGGTCTGCAACCTCAAATAGACCCAGTCACCCACTTTTCTTAGTGATGCAAATAGTAGACTTGTTTATCTGAGCTTGAGCCTCCTTAAGGTTTACCTTCAAGTTTTTAACAATATGGTCCCTGTGCAGTAGCTCTTGCTCAACTGCCACAGCCTTTGCTGTGCCTCTGATATAACTTAACAATGAAGTTGGCTTTCTACCATACACCACCTTAAATGGTGTTCTTTTGTATGCAGAATGCCAACTTATGTTGTAGCAGAACTCGGCCCAAGACAACCATTTCACCCACTGCTTTGGTTTGGAGCTAGTAAAAACACCTCAAATACATTTCCACAGTTCAATTGACTACCTCAGTTTGCCTGTCAGTCTGAGGGAGACAGGATGAACTGAAATTGAATTATCTAATGAATTGTTTAAAATGGTTCAAGGCATCCCATGCAATTTAAAAATGTTATCAAAGAAAACTTGGGCAATACTAACTGCTGTGTAAGGATGTGCAATTGATATGAAGTGGGAGTACATGGAGAATCAACAACAACAACAAATATGGTAGATTTTATTGAGAAATAGGTAAATCATCAATGAAGTCCATTGAAATATCCATGCATAACCGATCTGGCATAGGCAAATGTTGCAAGAGATCAGCATGTGACAGTTGCTCTAATTTATGTTGTAGACAAACGTCACAATCTTAGATGAATTGTTTGATATGTTCTCTCCAATAGAAGTTGGCTCAGACTCAATGTAATGACTTATGGGAAACCTTCATGTGAACTGTCATGGAATTCGCTATTATTGTCCTTTTGCAATAGAGACAAAATCCTCACCTTGAAAAAAATCTTCCCATGAAATTGTTAAGAAATGTGTGAAATCCATTTTGAATGATCTAGGAGAATAAGAGTGAGTGTTGTTCCTAACCGGAGACTCCACATTACTCCATGGTGTCCTCAAGGAGGGGCTTGCAAGCTCTCACCTTCTTCATGGTGCAGAGTGAATGCAAAAGGTCAGTGATCATCTCAAGAATTTGTAGTTGGTTGGTACTAAGTGAGCTGCCATTTTGCTCCAAATGCTCCACTCATTGATCCATTCTCAGTCTTTGATATCACTTTGGTACATACAAAGGAGTTTCCTTCCCTATTGTGTGTCTTGAAAGAGAGTTTTACAAAGAAGCAAGTAAGAGTGAAATGGTTCCAATAGGAGAGGTTGATGATGTGCATACCCTAGCTGAAATTTTGGGCTGCAGAGTTGGAGAGTTGCCTATGTCTTATCTTGGTATGCCGTTGGGGGCTTCACATAACTCCCCTTCAATTTGGAATCCTATTTTGGAAAAATTTGAGCGGAAACTAGCTGGGTGGAAGAAGTTGGATTTGTCTAAGGGGGGTCGATTGATGTTACTCAAGAGTACACTATCTAGTCTTCCTACCTATTTTCTATCATTATTCACAATCCCTACTCATGTGGCCAATAAAATTGAAAAGTTGCAAAGGGACCTTCTATAGGGTGATAGCAAGACTCATCTGGTAGGATGGGATAAAGTTTGTGCGCCTATAGCCAATGGTGGCTTGGGGATAAGGAAACTTACTACTTTCAATAAGGCCTTATTGGGGAAATGGTTATGGCAGTTTGGGAAGGAAGAGGATTGGTTATGGAGAAGGGTGGTAGCTTCAAAATATGGGGAAGAATAGGGGGGATGGAACTCAAAGTTGGGTAGGGGAGTTCAAGGGTGTGGTTTGTGGAGAAGTATTCGTATAGGATGGGAGGATTTTAGCAAAAATTGTCAGTTTGTTGTTGGGTTGGGTAATAGAGTGAGGTTTTGGCAGGATGGGTGGCATGGGGATCATCCTTTTCATTTGGCTTTCCCAAGGCTGTATAGTATTGCCATTGATAAGGAGGTTTCTGTAGAAGCTTCTTTGTCAAGGCAGGGGGCGGAGGATAGAAGAATTTGGGATGTTCGTTTTATTCAAGAATTTAATGATTGGGAGATGGATGAAGGGCTGCATTTTCTTCATATATTGGGAGCTGATACTCCTCCAATGGATGTGGGAGACCGGATGAGATGGAAGTTGAAGCCTAATGGGGATTTTGACATCCGGTCATATTATAACAAATTAAGGAACTCTCCCTCAATTGTCTTTCCTTGGAAAGCTATATGGAAAGCAAAGGCCCCTAGGCGAGTTTCCTTTTTTGTTTGGTGTGTAGCTTGGAATAAGATCCTAACGGGTGATAACCTAAAATTGAGGAGATTGGTTTTTGTGGACTGGTGTATTATGTGCCAACATTGTGGAGAGACAGTAGACCACTTATTTCTTCATTATGAGATGGCTTATCGGTTATGGAGCTTTGTCTTTATAACTTTTGGCTTGTCTTGGATTATACCTAGATCGATCCCAGATTTGCTTTTTGTTTGGTGAAATTGGTTGGGGAAGCACTTGTCTCAGATTTGGAATTTAGTTCCGTTGTGCATCCTTTGGTGTATTTGGAAGGAATGGAATCGGCGGACTTTTGAGGATTTGGATAGTTCCAGTGTTCAGATGCTTGCTTCTTTTAGTGGAACTCTTTTTGATTGGTCTCGGGCTTGGGGACTCACGACTAGTGATTCTCCCCCTTCTTTCCTTAGCTCTCTTTCTCTTTGTAATTAATGTGTTGTTTGGTTTTCTTTTTTGTTTTTTCTCTGTTTTCTTTTCTTGTATTTTCTGGGTTTGCTCTTTGCTTCTTCATGCATAGAGTAGCCTTTCGTATATATATCATTCTTACTTATCAAAAAAAAAAGTAAGAGCTGGATTAATTCAAAGAAATCCAGCCTCCAGATTAGAGTTTACTCAACTATCAAAAAACCATGAACCAACTCACCGCTAACTCATCTTAGGACTCAAGACTCAGTACCTTGTCTAGCAAAAAGATAAGGTTTCGCTTATTCAAGTGAAACACTACATTTACTTCCTACTTCCTCTGCATGCATATAACACAAGGCAAGTAAGGTAACTCTAGTCCCAACCATCTTCAGTAAGAAGGCCCTGCCTTGTGAGAGCTAAGGCCAACAAAGGTGGGCAGACAGATACCATGTGGACAATGATTTTACCAACTGCCTTGCACCATGTCACTTTCTAGATAATTGCCAGTCTTCATCTGCCTTAAGGCTTAAAAATCTGAGGTAGTCTTAGAATACCCTTCAGAACATAGCATGATAGAAATCAAATTTCTTTACAATCAGTTATAATTATTCAGACCTTCGCCAATGAGCTCCATTTCAACTGGCAAGCAGATGGTGAGGTCGTGGGTTCAAGACCCATTAGGTGTGTGTAACTTTTTCCAATCAAAAAAACAAAAATTCAGATCTTCAAGGAATTGAATCAGGCTAAATGATCCTGTGTTTTGTCTAATCACACCTCTCCCTGATAAATTAAATAGTTCTAATTACTTCAAGACAGCTAATCTGCTCATTTCATGAGTATCAACAACAATAAATCAGCACAGAAAGCACGAGTCTTGACCATGTTATATAATCCATCACGCGTATATACACATTCAGAGTCCAGAATTAGACGAAAATAAGCAAAACCCAGAAAGCAAAACATCAAAAAGAGATCAAAAACCGAAGTTCGATGTAGATAGAGAAAAAAGGGAGAGAGCTCACTTGTGGGCACTGTATTCATGCTCAAAGTTGATGAGCTTTTGAGAGGAGGAACCACCAGCAGCAGTAGCTTCAGGGACAGCTCCAAAATTCCTCCCCCCCCTGCAAATCCTTTGTGACAATATTGATTGCAAACCTCTCCTGCTCGCCATGGAAGAAGCTTGTTCAGATCTCTGTTCTAGACTCTAGTTTCTAGTCTTTTAACACTGACGCACAAACACAACACACGCTCATGGAATGTAAAAGAATGTCGGGAATGATGTTCTTTTTATATTTAACCATTGCTTACACACACACACACAGTTTCCTCATGCTCCTCTCTATCTTTATCTATTATATATTGCCGTATTGGAATATTTGGAATATATATAGATGGATGGATAGATAGAATCAGACACTGCGTATTGGGTCTGTCTTTCTTTCTTTCTTTCTTTCTTTCCCTCTCAACCGTTTCCTTTCATTGTCCTTGTTTTGTGTTGCGTCACGCACGCGGCGATTCGTTACGCTTTCCAAAGCTTATCCTTGATTCTCCCACATGCTATAATATGGTAATCTAATAAGAAAGTAGTTTAAAAGTTTAGACTTTAAACTTTTTTTGATAAATAATTTTGTGAAAGCAATGGTAACCAATAGCTTTCATTTTTTGTGAATTGGAAACGGAGCACAATTTCTAATAACCACTACTTTTTATTTTTAGGGGAAAGTACTGAGGAATCAAACGCAGTATTTTCCCACTAAATAAGAATAGTAAAGTACCAGTAGATTCAAGTGAGAGTTACTTAAAAAAATATATAGTTTTACTAAGTTGTAGGGGTAAAATTCTGACCTTTTCAATGTTTTCATGGATTTTGTTGAAAAGTTTGGTCCTAAAATCCTTGCATCCTTCTCTCCCTTCTCACCAACCTTTGCAAAATGTTAGGTAATAAGCCCAACAGCGTGTAAAGTTCAGTGATATGATGATATCCGCTTAAAGAAGTTTTGTTTTTTATACTGACATCTAAAAGGATTCTGATCATGTGCAGTTAGATATGTAATCAAACAAACGGATTCTCAACAACAACAACAAATTTTATTCAGCAAAAAAAAAAAAATACAACAAAAAAAAAAAAAAAATTTAAGACAAATTTGCACAGAACAAGCATCTAAAGCCTTATATACTTGTACACACCCATATGGAAACAAATTTGTCAATACGGTAGGGAGACCATTTTGATTTGGTTAAGGAACATGATATTTTAGTGCCAATTAATATTGATATATAGCGTGAGAGAGAGAGAGAGGGACGTTAAAATTTATATATTTTATTAAATCCAATATATTAATTCAATTGGTTAAAAAAAAAATACATTGGTCCAATATATTAGCCTAAATATCTTCTTTTATAACCCTTTTGTTTATTTAATTTTTTTTTTTTCTTCTTGTATCAGCAAAAACACCCTAACACCCCCCCCCCCCAATACATTTCAAGGGGTATTCATACTAACTTGGTGATTGGTAGCACTTTCTCTTTTTAATTAGCTCTGATACCAAATGTTAGGAACCCAAAATAGAATTCACCCTTGAAAACCAATTTGCAAAAGGAGGGTGTCCAAAAACTTATATAAACATTTTTAAACTTACACCAAAGCAATATGGGAATACTAAGATCATAACACAATTGGCCCAAATGCTATAGCATGTCCAAACTTTAAAGGAAAATATTGATATGGGCAGCTAGTAATTTTTAGATCGATGAAAAACAGGTAGACCCAAAATCAGCCTAATTTTAGCTTTTCTGTTTGAGTGTCTTTGCTTATTTGTTCTTTTATTTTTATTAAAAAGAAGAAAAAGATAGACTATCAACATATGTGTCATATCAATTAACCTAACTATGAAAAGAGTGAGTAAGATCATAAGTTTTGTAATTTGTTTAGAATGACCCATTTCTAATCCAAATGAATCAAGTCGATCTTGAACCCAAACACGATCAACCTAACCCTTTGCCAAGTCTAGCCATAGCCTCTTTAAATTTAAAAATAACATAAAATAGTATAATAGATATATAAAATTTTAAACTTTGGGTCAATAATTATATTTCACTCCAAAAAAATTTTAAATGTGTCCAATAGCCTAGGAAATAAATTGTTCATCCACTCCATTCTTGTGGTTGCTGGTCCCTCCCAAAAGTTTTTTTTTTAATGTAACAAAGGCCTAAGTGTTATTGGGATCGAATTGTTTTTGGTAAAAAATCAAATGACTGCCTGTTTGATTGCTCTCTCTCTCTCTCAATTAAAAAATTCCAATGGCAGTTTGTTTGGCTTTATTTCTTTTTCTATTTTGACTAAATAGTAATTCATACTCTTAAAATTTAGGTTTATTTTTATTTTGTCTCACGTTTTGAAATTTGAATTTCGGTATGCCTAGTGTTATATACTCCACTATATATATACATTGATAATGTATCCATCAAGTGCCACTTCATCTCAAAACATCATAGTTTTAATGCGTTAAAACCAAGATGTTTTGTTAATGTAGAAAAGAAAAAAGAAAGAAAAAAAAATCCACATTTGCTTTAATTCTTTTATTAATTTTCCTTTTTATTTTTCTATTATATTTCTTACAGCACCAGGACCAAAGCCCATTATCCCCACCACTGAAAGCCCATCCAATAAAGCACCACTATTTTTGGGATAATCTTCTAGTTTTGTTTTGATTTGGGTTTTTTTTTTTTTTTTTTTTAATATTTATTTTTAAAATCGATAGTTAAAATAAAATAATGGGAGGAATGATGTCCACCCTGATTTTCTTATCAAGGACAGTAAATAAGACCCCTCTTGTCGTGACTTTGTTGTTAAACAACGTTCTCTCTCTACACGCTTTTAAGATAGCTACAAAAATGAGTCACACACTCACACTCCATTACTCCGCCGCAAGTGAAAGCCTCACACATTTTTGGACAACGTGACAATTTCTTAGAAATGAAGTGGTAGACGTGCAGAACGAACCCTATACAGTATATACAAGTATACAACAACGGATCAACCAATGAAAGATCATTTCCACGTTGCTTACGGGAACAAAATATTTTGGTGTAGTCATTTTCATTTTGCTTTGCCCATCCCTAAAACAAGGTCCATTAGTTTGGTTGTTTATATATAAATATATATATATATATATATATATAATTTTATTGTAGTCTAAGACTACAATCTTACTTAATATCTTTTATTGGTGGTAAATTTTGAAAATTCCACTACTGGATTACATTTTCTTTTTATATCTTCCACACTTGTAAAATTTCTAGAAAATTAAATACCAATAGTTATGTTATCAATAAATTGTTTAGATTGTTAGTTTTGTAGTTTAAAATTATGTATAAAATATAAGTTTATAAATCTTATAATATATAATATCTGATTAACATAAAATTTGAAATGTGTATTAAGAGTGTAAGGAACATGCAATTCAACGGTTAGATTTTTTAAAATATGTATTAATATTTATTTTATTAAGTAAAGTTATAACTTTAAGCTACAATCAATTTTGTAGCTAAATTATATATATATATATATATATATAGTGAGGCCCAATAATTTAAGGGCCAGGCCCAGTTGCTCCTGGAAAATCCGAAGGCCCAAGCCGAGGAGAGTTGTGGCCCAAGCTCTACAATACAGAGCACAAAACAGTTTTGGGAGGCAGCCGAGGACAGTTCAGTCCTCGGCAGATCCAGAATCCCACCGGAAAAGAGGGGTAAAACTGGTATAGGGCCAAACTGAAAAGGGAATCTAAGAATATCCGGGAAAGCTGCTCTCATTGCCATTTAATGCCCTGCCCCTGACAGAGCCGTATTCTTCAGTTTTATCAACCATCCCCAACAATTCTGGGATGGGACTAATGGGACAAAGGTCAGTCTCGTAAAGGTTGACCCTACACGTGGACGAAGGACAGCGAACACAGGCTAGTATAAAAGAAGAAGCAAGTGAGTCTGGTGGGGGATCTCACCTCCAGACAAAAGGGCTCCATGGGCGGAAACATCCTAATAACACATGCAGATCATAAAAAAGACCCGTCGTCGGGTAACCAGGGAAAACCGCAATGGTCCTCGGGTCAAGTCCGAGGAGCCCAATCCCACAAGATACGACGCAACTGGGTTTAGATATTCAAACCCAACTCCTCTTTCTACAGGACTTCCTCTAAAATCAGGACCGGAACATCGCCCCATGACCAAACCCAAGCTTTTCTAGCCCACTCTCTACAAATCATATTGTGAGAGATCTTTCGTGTGCGAGCCCAACAACATTATTGGGCCGCAAAGGAAGTGTGTCCTTACAATTGGCACCGTCTGTGGGAAAAGCTTGTGCGTTGGCGCAGGTGGCGGTGGAATCAACTCTTTGGCAAGCAAAAATTTATGTGGTCTCCTCCATCTCCGGCGACATATAGTTGTTGCTCCGACGAAAACTTCTGCTAGGGGCTACGTCTCGCAGTACTAAGGGCGCGGGCATCTCTAGGGGCTTCCAGCCTCAAGCCAACTTTCCCCGCCCTGGGGTAGGGGCTTATGGTTGAAAAAATAAACCAAGTAAAAAAAAAAAAAAAGAGCAAAATCATAAGTTTTGGACAGAACCAAGGCCTTGCATGGTCCACGGACTCAAGCCTATGGGGAAACCAAGTACAAAAAAGGAAATCTTATAAGTTTTGGACAGAACCAAGGCCTTGCATGGTCCTCGGACTCAAGCCTATGGGGAAACCAAGTACAAAAAAGGAAATCTTATAAGTTTTGGACAGAACCAAGGCCTTGCATGGTCCTCGGACTCAAGCCTATGGGGAAACCAAGTACAAAAAAGAAATCTTATAAGTTTTGGACAGAACCAAGGCCTTGCATGGTCTCGGACTCAATGAAACCAAGTACAAAAAGAAATCTTATAAGTTTTGGACAGAACTATGGGCCTATGGGGAAACCAAGTACAAAAGGAAATCTTATAAGTTTTGGACAGAACCAAGGCCTTGCATGGTCCTCGGACTCAAGCCTATGGGGAAACCAAGTACAAAATAGAAATCTTATAAGTTTTGGACAGAACCAAGGCCTTGCATGGTCCACGGACTCAAGCCTATGGGGAAACCAAGTACAAAAAAACTCTTATAAGTTTTGGACAGAACCAAGGCCTTGCATGGTCCTCGGACTCAAGCCTATGGGGAAACCAAGTACAAAAAAAATCACAAGTTTTGGACAGAACCAAGGCCTTGCATGGTCCTCGGACTCAAGCCTATGGGAAACCAAGTACAAAAAAAAATCTTATAAGTTTTGGACAGAACCAAGGCCTTGCATGGTCCTCGGACTCAAGCCTATGGGGAAACCAAGTACAAAAAAAATCTTATAAGTTTTGGACAGAACCAAGGCCTTGCATGGTCCTCGGACTCAAGCCTATGGGGAAACCAAGTACAAAAAAAAAAAAAAAAAAAAAAAAAAAATCTTATAAGTTTTGGACAGAACCAAGGCCTTGCATGGTCCACGGACTCAAGTCTATGGGGAAACCAAGTACAAAAAAGAAATCTTATAAGTTTTGGACAGAACCAAGGCCTTGCATGGTCCACGGACTCAAGCCTATGGGGAAACCAAGTACAAAAAGGAAATCTTATAAGTTTTGGACAGAACCAAGGTCTCGCATGGTCCTCGGACTCAAGCCTATGGGGAAACCAAGTACAAAAAAGAAATCTTATAAGTTTTGGACAGAACCAAGGCCTCGCATGGTCCACGGACCCAAGCCTCTAGGGAAACCAAGTACAAAAAGGAAATCTTACCAGTTTTGGACAGAACCAAGGCCTTGCATGGTCCTCGGACCCAAGCCCATGGGGAAACCAACTATCTCAAAAAAAAAAACTATGGCGCATAAACCTCAGAATCCATCCGAAGATAACTCCTCGTTAACAGTTGGGTTAATCCCTTAAGTGCACGGATTCTCCGGTCTACCCTCGGATCCCCAGTACCAAAGGGGTTGATGCGATACGATGCAATTCATTACCCAAAAACACAATCAAAGTCCCTCGCTACTCGGCTACCCTCTCGGACATTGGTCTAGCATGCATCGCGCAGCACTCAGCGCTTATCCCGGTTAGTTCCAAGAGTTTAATTTATTGAGGATTACCATTGTTATACTTGATAATATTTGTGAGTTTAAACCAGTAGGAATCTATGTTAAGGCATTTTTCTGCCCGGAATATCATTAAGGGCAAGCTTACATTGAATACTCATGCACAAAGTAGTTGTTGCAGAGAAGAAAAGTATGTATAAAGAAATAAACACATCTCTTATTAAGACAAAGGAACAGTACAGTGTACAATGAAAAGCTGAAACAAACTTACACTAAAGCTAACTACGTAAGTAAAGGGAAATACACGAGAGTGAAGATAAAACCGAGGAGGTAGCACAGAGGAGAGGTTGGCTACTGCTCCGAGACCTTATTCCTCCTCAATGCTTTTGCACGCCCATAACTCAGGCGGCAAAAGAACCCAACTTGAGCCTCACACCGCTGAGGGAAAGGCGCAGGGAGCCGGAAGTTGAGGAGCCTTCACCCAAAAATTGGCCTGCAACAAGGCAGAGGCGCTGGTGGCGAAGAATCTTTCTTTTGACACGCCAAGATTCTGGCATGAACAGAACCTGCTTCGGATTTTGACTGAAAGAGGGAGGAACACCCCTTCCCCTCTGTCGAAACGGAGTGTTCCCTTGAATTTATGCCTCCTTTGCCCGTACCTCACTACTTTGAGTCTCAGGAGGACACGGCGCCTCAGTGGCGGAGAGAATTCCTTTTCCCCAACCCTTGCCTCAAGCATGATGTACTAAGGAAGGAAACTAAAGGATTTGTGCGTGGATAAAGCAACTTTCTCTCCTATCTATGTTAAAAGATAAGGCGGTGGCATTTAATTCACGCAGCGTCCCAAGGAACGCTACAGACAAAATGTCTCTGGCTCGATTCCCAACGTCGTCTGCAACCCTGAGGTTAAAGGAGTCTCGAGAAGGCGCACCTCGAACACTGGGACGCCAAAAAGTACCATATAATCAAAGACTACGGAAATGCCTCTTAATTTGTGGGCCTAGTAAATTCGCGGCCTAGGCCCGTTCAGCATGGAGGCCCACGGACTACGGCCCACGCCGAGGAATAACCGTTGCCGAGGACAACCTCCTGCTCGGCAACTTGTGAGATACCTAAGGAAAAGGGATAAACTGAACCAAGGCCTTGTATGGTCCCCGGACTCAAGCCTATGGGGAAACCAACTAAAAAAGAAAATTATTACAAGTTTTGGACAGAACCAAGGCCTTGTATGGTCCTCGGACTCAAGCCTGTGGGGAAACCAACTAAAAAAGAAAAATATTACAAATTTTGGACAGAACCAAGGCCTTGTATGGTCCTTGGACTCAAGCCTGTGAGGAAATCAACTAAAAAAGAGAATTATTATAAATTTTGGACAGAACCAAGGTCTTGTATGGTCCTCGGACTCAAGCCTATGGGAGAAACCAACTACTTGGATAAGAAAAGGTTTGAATTTCGTAAGATGGGCTACTTGATAAAAATGTCAGGTTACTCCATCCACGGCTTAAACACCATAAAAGGTTAAGGCCAACAAAGGTGTAAGGACGGTGGTGGGACGCCCCAGTATTCAGTAGCCTAAGAGGGTTGTTCATTTGGCAGGTGATATGTCTTCAGATGGTTATTTCTCACACGGCATCAAGCCTTCGGTTCTCTCCTCGGCTAGCGTGGGTAAGTATTACTTTTCACTGGTCAACCTTACTGTGCCAAGCACTTCTATTAAAATTATGGAGTTATGGCGACATCTTTTTATTATTAAGTATTTTGGTCGTAGTCGTCATTGATTTAGATGCGATATTATTAAGTCGAGCAGCATTTGCAAATTTATAAAAACAAAGAGACAGAATATGCGAAATGAAATAACAACAATTTTTTATTAATACGAAAAATTATTATAACGTACAAAGAGGGGCTCAAACAAGCCTATACAAAATGTGAACTGCCTAAGCAACAATAACATCCGTAGTACAGATATGTAAATAGTCAGACGTCTTTTAAACTCGTCTTCAAAGTCTCTCCAATCTCTGCCCCAATACTGCTCATGTTACGATAAGAACCTTCTTTGGAAAAAGATGAAAGAGAAGGAAATAGTAAGGAAGAAATCAATGAAGAAGATGAATGAGGAAGATGGAGGACATGAGTAAAGAAAGAAAATGAGCAAAAGAGGGAGAAGAGAAAGCACCAGAATGGATCTGGTGCTGGGAAGACTAGGAAAGGAAGGCGGAGAGGGCCACCAGTGAACGAAGAAAGGAAGAAGCAGAGACACTTAGTCCCTGCCTCGGTCCTGACTCCTAACACGCTGGGGCTATATTAGGTGAGCTCATAAGAGAGCGGTTGGTTATGATGATGGGAGTTCTCGACTCAATCACGCTGAAAGTTGGACGTGATGAGCCCCTGCTTCGGATTTTGGCTGAAGGGAAGGTGAGACGAATCTTAAGTCTCCGCCAGCCTTGCCCTGACCGAGCCATTTCGAACTTTATTAGAACACGATACTTTGAGGAGGGGTATGGTTCCTTCATCACTCGTTATGGTAAACGTATTTTGATTGGGTGTATAACAATGGGGTTAAGTGAACGCTAAGGGAGGCTAGGGGTTTCAGATTTCAGAAGGATGGAAGGGAGTCTGCACGAAAGTGATGGCCTCCTGCTTGCCTTCTTATAGGAAGGGCAAAACGAAGGGAATTAAATTCATTCAGGTTTCCAAAAAGAATCTGAAGAATAAAGGTGTGTCCGTTTCACTTCCCCACCTCATCAGATGAACCGCCGAACATAAATTAGCCTCGTAAAGGGAAGTCATTAAAAGCGCATCTTGGACAGCCAAGCGGCAGGAGCAGATTACGAGCGGATTAAAGGGAATACCTGGTAAACCGGTGAGTTTCCTGGACAGGTGGAAAACCGCCAACATTAATGCAGGGCTGAATTAACTAAGCCATACTGAAGGCCCGGGTTTACCAAAACCCTCCTTTCCAACCAAGAAGTCGGGTAGCAGGGTTTTGAGGGGCTATTGTGAGGCCCAATAATTTAAGGACCAGGCCCAGTTGCTCCTGGAAAATCCAAAAGCCCAAGCCGAGGAGAGCTGTGGCCCAAGCTCTACAATACAGAGCACAAAACAGTTTTGGGAGGCAGCCGAGGACAGTTAAGTCCTCGGCAGATCTAGAATCCCACCGGAAAAGAGGGGTAAAACTGGTATAGGGCCAAACTGAAAAGGGAATCTAAGAATATCCAGGAAAGCTGCTCACATTGCCATTTAATGCCCTGCCCCTGACAGAGCCGTATTCTTCAGTTTTATCAACCATCCCCAACAATTCTGGGATGGGACTGATATGACAAAGGTCAGTCTCGTAAAGGTTGACCCTACACGTGGACGAAGGACAACAAACACAGGCTAGTATAAAAGAAGAAGCAAGTGAGTCTGGTGGGGGATTTCACCTCCAGACAAAAGGGCTCCATGGGCGGAAACATCCTAATAACACATGCAGATCATAAAAAAGACCCGCCGTCGGGTAACCAGGGAAAACCGCAATGGTCCTCGGGTCAAGTCCGAGGAGCCCAATCCCACAAGATGCGACGCAACAGGGTTTAGATATTCAAACCCAACTCCTCTTTCTACAGGACTTCCTCTAAAATCAGGACCGGAACATCGTCCCATGACCAAACCCAAGCTTTTCTAACCCACTCTCTACAAATCATATTGTGAGGGATCTTTCGTGTGCGAGCCCAACAACATTATTGGGCCGCAAAGGAAGCGTGTCCTTACATATATATATATGCTAGTGTCTATGATGTGAATATCCTCTATCCTTCATTATTTGTGATATTATACAATCATCCCATGCATAATTGGATTTTTGGATGGACCCACTACTACACCGATGGCGATATCCATTGGTTCCCCTTGTAGAATATAGCCCATGGGTTGGACTCACCTCTCCAATCAAATGTGCTATGACGGAAAAATTATTAGGTTCACTAGAAAGATTACTGAAATAGTACTCTCAACTAATAAAATGATGTCACTTATACAAGTATGTGGACCAGCTTCCAAATCAGCATAAGAAAACAAAATAATAAACTATTAGGTGATATCACGCTTGCATAAATGATAGCATTTTATTGATTGAGATGACTATTTCAATAGTCTTATGGTGGACCTAATAATTTATCGTTGTGACGCTAGTGTACCTTCTCCAATTCTTGATGAGAGATCCCAAATAAAACACTCACCTCTACCCTACAACTCCTCCCCCCCACCACCCCCCCCCCCCCAAAAAAAAAAAACTCCAAATTCAAGATAATCCACAAATCTAGATTGAAATTAATATTAGTGGTTAATTGTGCACATCAAATATCATTCATAAAAATAATTATCACAACCCCAACCCCTCCACTCTAAATTCAAGATGATCCACATATTTAGATTGAAATTAATATTAGTGGTTAATTGTGCACATCCAATATCATTCATAGAAATAATTATCAATGAAACTCTTGAAACTCAATTAGCACCTCTAAGCACTCCTACTAGTGCTTGTATAATAGAAAAATAACCAAAATTTAGCCAACCAAACCCAATTCACCCATATTGAACCATGTAAAATTGTGTAAAAATGCATAACTACTATAATAACTATGTAAATTTATACTAGCACTATTCATTTTGCATTTATATTTTTATTCTTTCTTTACATATCCTGAGGACAGAGAAAGGGAATATATGGTAATTGTTTTGTGTGAAAATAAAGAATAATTAAAAAATCAAGAAATTTTGCTATTTTATTAAAATGTCATATAAAATAGATAATCTGATGCTTAGTGTTTTAAAAAGTGAGCATAAAAATAAAAAAAAAAATGATGTTCTTATGCTAAAATAAACATAAATTTCATGCAAATGTATAATTGTTTTCAACCTTTACTCAAAAATATATATATATATATATATATAATTGGGATTTAAACTGACATTTCCAACGTGGACATATAAAATACACAATATTGGTGAGAGATTACGAATGAAATGTTTTGACGTGTCACAATCAGTGTTCATTTTTCCAATATTCTAGAGGTACAAATATGAATTTGTGACTGCCTTTTATGCGGATTATTCATATTCTCAAAAAAATTTGTCCAGTATTAATGCCCAACTCCTCTCTCCCTCCAAAAAGGAAAAATATATAGAATGTTAGAAATGCAAAATGCAAGCAAATTCATTGCATTCTAAATTTTAATCCCTGAAACTTATATTACAAGTAAATTAATTTATAGCACTGTTTACAAGCGTAAAGACATGTAATTCAGTACTACACTGCTAATCATAACATATACACCTTCCAACAATTTCACCACCATGCATAACATCACTGGGGGAACATCAATTCAGATATCCACTAACACCAATGTTACAATGTGCTGCCGTAACACCAAATCCTCAGTGATTACCACACACACCAACTTAATTGGTCATCCGGACAACCACAATGATGAAATCAATTGGAATTTATAGCACAGAAAACATAGAAATTCACAAGAGAAATAGTAGGAGAAAGATCAACAATATATCAAGGATATATTTTCTGCTCATCTAGGTTGGCTAAGAATCCTATAAATAGTGCAAGGCACAATGAAATTTTTGTATCCTATATTGGGGTTTTCATTAACAAAGATTGAAGCAGGAATGATAGTTTTTGACTGGATTGTCCGCATATGCCATCAATCAGATGCTAAGGAAGCAGAGCCATGTACAACATCATGAAAACAAAATGATTTATCTACACCATGAACCAGAAATTCCAACAGATAAGATGCCATAGACCCTTTTGCAAGACAGATAATTAAAAAGGTTGGACATGATAGTTTCAACCAAAAAAGATAGCATGGGAACATGAGAGAAAGTGCAGTCGACACTCGGAAGGCAGCCTCAACAACAGAGATGCTAGTTTACTACGACAATTATGAAAATTTGCATACTACAATATGATTGGGATTAACCTTTTTGATAATTCAATAGGTTATAACAAGGGAGGGGGTATTTGAAACCTGAAGATTTCCATTGAAAATATTTGGAGGTGTTGAGCTAAAGGCTCTTGGCAGATCAGGATGGACAACCAGACTATATCCTAGAAAGTAAACTCAATAAAAACAGAGTAGTTTGCCTTTGCAAAGAGATCCCCAAAACACAATATATTTATATAGTGACATAATATCATTTTGCTTTGTAAAAATAAGAATATTGTCAACACAAATTCAATAAAAATGGATAGACAACCAGACTATATCCTAGAAAGCAAACTCAATAAAATGGCGTAGTTTGCCTTTGCAAAAAGATCCCCCCACACCCCCCCCCCCCCAAAAAAAAAAAGTAGTGACAATATCATTTTGCTTTGTAAAAATAAGAATCTATCAACGCATGGCTCATTTCCAGAACTAAGTTAACCCTAATACTAAAGCTTAGATGTATTTTTGAAATGCCAAAATATTCCTCAGTCAGAGGAGATGATGATTAACGGATAGGTTTGGCAACTATGAAAAATCCAATAGCCACTTAAGCTGAACATCTTTTCCCTTAGTCAGGACCAAGGAGAAGTACAGAATTATCTTTGAAAGGAGAGTAATAAGAGCCAGCAGGGTACTAATAGTTGTGATCTTGAGATATGTATCAAATGTAGACCAGAAGGTGGAACGCATATAACACGTTGAGGAGATATAATTCCAAAAATTATATCTTATAGGCTTTTCAGATACAAAGCATATGCCGACTTTTCAGATGTGATATGAAATTTACTGCACTAAATGTCATAGAGCATGTAGAGAAGCCCAGAAATAATATATATACTTGAGAAACGATGATTTCTTGATTTAGCTTTGCAACAAACTATCATAAACCTAGGATAAGGCACAATATAGAATTATGCACAGAGGGAGAGAGTATATCATGTATTTTATTTAATTGCAGAAGTTGAGCCTCTTTTCCCACCACTCTATAAATGTAAACCAAGGAGAATATTGAAATAAGGTATCATCACCGCAGCACTGCACTTGTCACCGATAGAAAAGATTCTTCTAGCAAGAAGCTGAGAGTGAGATGTTGAATGGCCAGAAAAGCAACACATATATTAAAAGTTTGAAAATTATGGTCATCCTTGAAAACATTTTTGGGCATGAACATCAATTTTATAGAGTATGACAGCATTGGAAATAAGAGGGACTCCACATTAGTCAAAGACATGACCAGATTATATAAAACGAAAGGAAAGAAAGAAAGGTCCTAATAGTTCTAAGATACTGCAGATGGAGAATAGATTGACAGATGGAAGCCTATACGGTTAAACATAAAACCACCACCAGATCTTCCTGCACAATCTTGATAGTCACTGCCATGGAAGAACAGGAGGATTCCAGTTGAAGAAGCCTAGAAAAGAAGCCCTCTCCAGAACCAAACCTAAAGGAACTAAGGAGAGGAACCATAAGGGAAAGAATTCCAAGATTATAACTATTCACCTTCAACATCTAGATGCGTCCTTAAAACTCAGGTGGCCATTATAAATGCCTGAATCAAGTTTTCAGCTGCACGCTTCTGTTCAGGTGTGCCTGATATAAGAGCAATACGATCACCACGGGAAGATTTGGAATCAGAAATCTCTATCATTGCACCTGATATCTGGAGGGAAAACAAGTAGGTGTTAAAATGTCATTCAATCAAACAAATTTGTTCAATATTTTAAGATGTACTGTATATGATGTTCCAAGACAGCCGAATTTAGAGGTAAAATCAAAACATAAGGCATTAGATTAAATTAGGTACACAAAAGAACATTTTTTTTTTTTATTATTGGTAAGTTACACATGCTCCTAGTGGCTCTTGAACCTATGACCTCATCCTCTGTCCCATTATTATGGGAGAAGGAAGTGCCTTGAGTTATAGCTCACTGGCTAGGAAAACAAAAGAATATGGTGAATAGACATTTATTTATTTGAGTTCGAAGAGTCAAGTTTATTTGATGTAATGCCAAAATAAGTATGAAATATTAGAAAATTGTCCACTTCAACAAAATAGAAGCAACAATGCCATTGCTGGGAAACATACGTATCTTGGATGCCTACCAGCATCTTAAAGGATATATATCAGAATGTGAACAAGCTGTAGCAAATATGAACAAAGGTAATACAAATAATCAGGGTAAACTGCGTGGGATTTTTGGCCCCAAGTCCAATGACTTGATTTCTTGAACATGCAGTAGTGCTTAATATTGATTTATTGCTAAATGTCCTTGGCTGCAAGCTGGGCTCTCTGCCAATGAAATATCTGGGTCTTCCTTTGGGTGCTAATTTCAAGGATAAGACTAAATGGAATCCGATTCTGGAGAAAATGGAAAGGAAATTGGCGGGTTGGAAACGCTTGTATCTATCAAAGGGAGGTAGAGTCACTCTAATCAAAAGCACCCTTTTTAATTTACCCACTTACTTCCTTTCTATATTTCCTATACCTGCTAGTGTGGCTAACCGAATAGAGAAGCTTCAGCAGAATTTCTTATGGGGCGGTTTTGGTGATGAACCTAAAATGCATTTGGTTAAATGGGCTACTGTATGCACTCCTATTTCTTAGGGTGGATTAGGGATAAGGAAGATAAGACTTTTCAATATAGCTCTACTTGGGAAGTGGTTATGGAGATTTGGGATTGAGAAGGATGCCCTTTGGAGACAAGTGATAGAGTTGAAATATGGATGTCTGTGGGGGGGGATGGTGTACCAGATCTGTTAAGGGTCCTTATGGTGTTGGTTTATGGAAGAGTATCAATCAGGGTTGGCCTTCTTTCTCTCGCCACATTCTGTATGATATTGGTGATGGGTCTAGGGTGAAGTTTTGGCAAGACCGTTGGTGTGGAGTGACACCTCTTGCAATTAGCTACCCTAAACTGTTCAGATTTTGCAGGAATAAGGAGGCTAGTGTGGTTGAGCTTATGAAATCCCCCAATGGTGTCCTTTTTTGGGATGTGAGTTTCTTTAGGGGTGTGCATGTTCGAGAATTAGAGGCTTTGTCAAGCTTCATGGAAACCATATATGGTTCTTCTATAAGGGGGTTTGGTGAGGATAAGATGCGTTGGATTCCTAGCAAAGCTAAGGGGTTCTTGGTGAAAGATTATTATAGAATTTTAGCTGGTCCTACTATCTTCGGTTTTCCTTGGAGAAGTATTTGGAAGCAGAAGATTCTCTCTAGAGTAGCTTTCTTTGTATGGTCTGCTGCCTTAGGGAAATGCTTGACGATTGATAATTTGCGAAAAAGGAAGATGTGGATTTTGGATTGGTGCTACATTTGTAGGAGTAATGGTGAATCGGTTGACCATCTCTTCCTTCATTGTCCCGTTGCTATGGATCTATGGTCTATGTTTTTGGGTTTATTTGGAGTATCTTGGGTTATGCCACATATTGTTTTGGGGCTGTTAGAGTGTTGGCAAGGCAGCTTTGGTCGTCATCAAAATGGTTATATATGGTCCATCGTTCCTCATGGCTTAATGCGGTGTCTTTGGAGGGAGAGAAATAGTCGTTGTTTTGAAGATATTGAGAGATCTATTCCAGACCTCAAGCTTTTCTTTTTTAGAACTTTGTTAGATTGGTTGTTTGCTTTGCAAAACAAATCTTTCCCTTCTTTTTTTGTTTTCCTAGACTCTTGCAATTTTTGTTTTTGATTTGTTGTCCCCTTGTTCACTTCCTGTGTTCTAGGGTGTTTCCTTTTTGATATCAATATATCTTATTACTTATCAAAAAAAAAAAATTGTTATAACCTCCTTCCTACTATTATATAAGCAACTAAATATTATTACTATTAAAGTAACCAAAAAATATAGATTCTATGCCCCTATCCAACAATTCTGAAAATTGAGGTTCAAAATATAGCCATCTTGGCAAATGCCTAAGCAAGAGTTGAAGGTACCATTTTATACATTATACAAATTCACAGGTTACAGAAAGGGAACTCCACAATAACACTTTAGATTCCCTTATATAGATTAAAGCATGCTAACTACTGGTCAGAAAATAAAATCTTAAACAGGAAGATGAACCAACCTTCCGAAGGTTTGCTATATTGGCCCCTCCCTTACCCATCACTTTACCCACTGCATTGGCAGGGACCAAAATCTCAAGTGTTGAAGGGGGAGGCAACCTGCATAGGCACATGGAATTAAAAGCGAACCCAGATTAAAAATAAGTAAATAAAGCCAAAGGACAATTGTTCAAGAGCAAATCACAAGATAATAATATACTAACCCTCCATACAGCTTGGATGAATATGTGGGCAAGGATCCATAGCCATTTTCACCCATCTATCATAAAGAAAGAAAAGGAAAATGAATGCTACAAAAAGGCACTTGAACAAGAAACAAACATCAAATAGAACAACTGAACCACAGTAATTAGGATCCAGTTTAACACTTGCAAATTGCAACTAACTGAATAAAACAACCACCACCAAAAAATAAAAATCATAAACCCGTCTCAGATTGAATCAACTAGAAAGCTTATTCAATCTAGAAAGCTCTAATCATAAACAAACAGTCTAAATCAAAGGCACATATTAGAAAAAACCAACAAGGGCTTTCAAAATCATGCCAGATTTTACTACCTTGGCAAATTTCCAACCTACTTAATAAAGAACAAGTTAGAATTTTTCCTCTTGTGAAACAAAGTGAGAAGAGGATAGAGGAACTAATAGTATCAAACACTGTTTTAAGAGAAAGGGAGGGGGGGAAAATATATATATATATATCAATAAAAACGCACTGAGAAGTGCAAAAAATGGTTGAACCAAGTAACACGTCGTAATGCTAAACATCATTTTAGTAAGATCTTATAATAATCACTTCGCTCCATGAATTGACTGATGGTACACACCTAGATGAGTAGAAGGAATTACAGTAATTACCAGCACCGATCATGACAAACATATATTATGATGGTGAACAAAGTTGTGGTTTCAGCAGCTATATGATTAAAAAAAGAAAAAAAGAAGTAAAAATAACAGTATCAGCATACCGACAAAGATCCATATCCATAGAGGCCACTTGAAGAAAGAATTCCCAGTCCACTTCCACTTTCGACCCTCTGATCATAACCCAAAGAACCAACAGGGGGAACAGAAGGCAGGACAGATGGAACTGAAAGACCAGTGCCAGCTGAGAACAAGGAATCAGCACCGACACTAGGGTTATGGCCAGCATCTCTATCTCTCAAAACATCATCACGAAGCCTTAAAACAATCTGGATAAGTGCATCTCTAACACTACCAACTTCTCCAAGCACCTAAATGAGGAGCAATTTAATTATAATATATGACCCATAAATAAGAAATAGTAAACAACAAATCTGACAGACTTCTAGAAAACAAACCTCCACAAGTTCATCGTTTCCATCAGCACACTTAGGCTTATCACCTTTCGAGATTCGGACATCAGCTTTGGTTCTCTTACGGATCTCATTTATAATAGAGCCACTTTTTCCAATGATACACCCAATAACCTTAGATGGAACAAGGAGTCTAATTGAAACAGTGTCATCTTCTTCATCACTAATCTTCCCTTGAAGCAACAGAACAGCTTCAACTGCCATGGATTTCAGATCATCGGGAGACTGAAAACAAGGGAAACTTGGCATATCAACAAGTTTTCAAGATGAATACTATTGTGCAGCACATTGATAGAATGGAGTCGATGCACTTCACCAACGAACAACACAAACATTGACAAACAAGTAGAGACAGCTACTCTTGCTATGATCTTAAACATATTTATGTTATAACAGATATATCTACTTTCTATTTGCAATAATATATATCAAAATCAGTAAGACAAAAAAATAAATAAATAAAAAGCATGCCCTCTGTAAGGTACAGGAAATATTGAAAATTGCCAAAAATTGCCTCTCACAAATTTTTCCATACAAGTGTTGTCAAAACATAGAATTTCCCCATTATCTAACCATCCATTTTAAAGATTATCAACTATGAAAGAGGGCATAATAGATGCATCTATGTAATTAGATTTCTAATTAAAAAAAACCAAACCAGAAGAATCAGAGGGCAACACGGCATCCCTTGCTCCATCTAGTTTGAGAAATTCTGAAGAATAAATCATCATTATTACTATTTTTAAAAAGTTGAGGAAGTAAAGCACATACCTCTGTTGCCGTAATTGTGATGATACACTCATCACGATCCTCCTTGGTATCATCAACCTCAATACGAGCACCACTAGCCTGCCTTATACTTTTAATTGTACCACCTCCCTTGCCAATGACACGCCCGATCTTGTCAAAGGGACACAATACTCTTACAATTAACTCCTCAGATCGTGAGGCACTGCTGAACCCAGACATCATAGGAAGAGTAGATGAATAAAGGGGCCATGTATTCCCTGTTTCAGCATAAACAGGGAGATCCTGTACATTTGATGCAGCTATGATTGGAGGAACAGATCTAGCGGTGATAGCATCTGCACTTGGAAACAATCCACCTGATGGATAAATAGGGACATCTGATGGAATGATAAGACTTGGAGGAGCTTCTTGTACAGTCGTCTCAAGAGGAATCTCTTCTCTAGGAGTGAACTTGTACATAATTGCAGAAACTGCAAACAGCGCTTTCTTCACTGCCTCTGGTTCACCAGCAATCTAATCATATGATAAGAGAATAATTAAAACCCAAAAAGCCTTTTTCTAATTGATAAGTTAAGTTACACATGAATGATGCATCTAAGGATCTTCAACCCACCACCTCACTCTCACCTTGCTCTTACAAGGGAGTAGATGCCATTAAACTAGAAATCATTGGCCAATTAAACCACAGAAAGATACTGTAAAATAAATTTTGTAAAGATGAAAGCGAACCTTGACAGAAAAATGAAAAATCATAATGAAGGGCATATATTGTACTACATATACTATCCATGCACAATACCCAATCAACAGCAATACAATTTGGCATGTAAAAAAAAATGAAAAAGTAATTGACTGTTCCACGGTAAATGGTAACCAGGACAACATTTTGTAATCTGAATAATCTATAACAAACTTCGATAAAAAATAAAAATAAAAAGAAATTGAATGAGTTATAGTAATACTTTTTTTTTGAAAAGTAAAAGGATTGATAATATCAAGGGAATAATGAGATATAGTAATACTAACCATTAGAAAATTGTCGAAGTCCAAAGCACAGGAGTGAGTCGGGTCAGTGGCATCCTTGGCCGTGACCTTAATATTTGTCCTCGTCTTACCTCTCAGTTTTTTTATTGTTGCCCCAGCCTTACCAATGATATTTGCAGATTGGCTAGATGGAACAAGAATTTGACATTCCTCCCTATCCTTCCGCTTCTTGTCAGAATCTCCAATGGAAGCCACAGCATTTGCAATGGCAGCATGAACTCTGAGAAGAGCATCCTGAGCAGCACATAAAGGTTCCCTGTTACTGAACTCATCATCAATTTCAACCTCCGCCTTTTCCTTAATATAGCAGTAGATTGTTATGACACGGTCCTTAGCACCTGGATATGGATCCACAACCTTAACTTTTGCCCTCGTCTCTTGCCTAATAGAATTTATGACTTTCCCACTCTTGCCAATAACACTACCAATGACCCCATCTGGGCAAAGTATTCTATAAACAACCACTTCATCATTCCCCCTTTCATCTTTGTCATTCATCCGTCTCTTCTGATTCTTGTCCCCATCATAGTCCCTCTGCCCACGGTATCGCTTCCCAGTCTCACCCATTTTTCTAATTTCAACTTGGCTCCTGAAAGTGCAAAATCAGTCTAAGTTTAAATACTTTTTCCTACTCAACCTAAATGCACCTATGCCATTTAACAATTTCCACAAAAAATTCATGCTGCACAAACGGTCATGGACCCTTGCTTCAATTTAATAAATACCATGGCTTATCAGACTCAAAACTTGAGTTTCTAGTTCATTAATTTCTAGTTTTTCAGCATTCAAACATGAACAAATTGAAAAACCACACAAAGCTACATCTGTAACAAATTGCCCACACAAAAACTTATACAAAATAACATGGAAAGAAACCAAGAAAAAGAAAACTATATTATGGGTAGTATTCAACAAAGAGAGACCAAGAACAGTTCAACCAAAACTTTCACCCAGAAAATTGAAAAAGGCTCAGAATAGAAAACCCAGATTCAAAAAATAAACAAAAATAAAAACCCCACAATATTGCCTTCAAGAGCAGATAAAAAAAATACTATCTTTTACAAAAAATTATTATAAAAAAAAAAAAAAAAAAAAAAAAATCTAATTGCAGAGTATTTCAGAAGTACTGGAAGATAAAGCTAAATCAATAGTAACAGTTTCAGGAACGAAAATGATTAATAGATAATAAAAAAAACCCCAAGAAAGAAAGCTTACCTTTCAGATTAGAGCAAAAGATAAACCCTAGAGAGAGAGCTGTGTTTTCCGTTTAACTCTCTTCGGAAACGCACTATATTGTAGTACTAGTGTTTTCTTTTTTAGTAAAGACTGTGTTTTTATTATGTGTTTTCGTCAGCATCTTATCAAAGAGTTAAAAACAATCAGGACCGTTGAAAAGCTTTGAGCTCATTGGGCCCCACATGAATGAACAGGTATTAAGGCAAAAAAAAAAAACAGAGTATCACTTTTTTGTTGTGAGACGCAGGGGATTTAAGCTCCCTATTTCGTCACCTCCTACACACGATTGTTACACGTGTGGAAACCAGGCATGGAAGGTTTTTTTTTTTGGGTGGCTCCCACGTTTGCCACAAGTCGTAGAATTACCAAACTTTGCTGTTTCTCTCTCTCTCTCTCTCTCTCTCTCTCTCTGAAAAAACAAAAGCGAATTGAAGGTAAATCCTTCTTACTGATATTATTGATTTTGATTTATTATTTTAATGAAATTCATACACAAGTTTTTTTTTTTTTTGGGGGGGTCAGTTTTTTTCTTTGTTCTGTGTATTTTGTTCTAATTTTATTAATTGGTTAACAAAATCATAGTGGAATAGATCCGGGGCTCGTTTGAGAGCACCCCATTTGGTTAAAAGTGATGAATATGCAAGTGTTTGAGAGCTTTTTGTTACCACTGTAAAGATGAGACTGAAAAAAACAGCATAGGCTATGTATGTAATCTTAGTGGGGATTTTGCATATTGAAGTACAAGGATTTTCCTAATGCACTCTAAGAATTATCTTATTTAGTCTTTTTATTTTGTGTTTGAACTGGGTATGTATTGGTTTAACTGCTTGTGCATAGATAGAACTGTGATCCCCGGCAAGGGAGAGATAGGAGAGGACCTGGTTGCAATTGGAGTAGACTAGGGTCAGCGTGGTTTAGGGCGGTTCTGGTGGATTGCTTTGTGAATTTCCATAAATTTTTGGTTGAGAAGAAGATATCTTTTATTTTTATTTTTTAATTATTTGATATTTACAATAATGGGGGAGGGGGGATTTGATCGATGGTCTTCTAATAAAGGAGAGCAGGTTGTGCCATTGGGCTGCAAAGCTCTTAGTGATGAGAAGGTATCTGTTGTGTGCTACACTAGTCATGTTTTATGGAGTAGGATATTGTGGCTTATTAACTTCCTATAAAAATGTGATTTTTGAATTGAGAAGGCTGTGAGTGAAATTAATTCTCCAATGGATTTGTCAACTTCTTGAAGCAGTGATGCAAAGACAAGTCTGTTTGCTTAAAATTTCCATATTCCTCTCTTTCTTACTCTTCCCACTACATTAAATTTTGTTTTAATTGATAAGTTACACACACACACACATTAGGTAGGTCTTGAACTGATGAACTTGTGGAGTTCAAGCATGTTGCAATCTAGTTAATACACATTAAAACTTGGGTTCAATAATTTGAAAATTTTAAGCAAAGATATATGATAAGTCAAACCTCTTTGTTTTATGTGATGTCTGTGGAAGGAAAGAAGTAGAAGAATTTTTCAGGACATAAGATTGTTCACTCCTATTGGAAACTTAGTGATAATTCTCTTTGCTTTTTAATTCTTATGGCTAAAATCATGTTCTTAATATGCTTCTCTCTTAGCCGTTTTGGATTGTTATTGCTGGTCCTTGTTCTTTTTTGAATTTTATACCTTGCAAGTATTGGCCTAAGACCCAATCTATTATTCTGGAAATTAATGTAATGTACTTGATGATAAATACCTGATCTAGTCAGCTGTAGTAGGTGTTTTGAATTTGTCAAGAATTAATAGCATAATGCTGCTTGATTAACCCTCTTATGTTACCTGTTCGGCCTAATATACACTATAATTTAAGCACTCCAGTACCAATTACCAGAATATGTCCATTCTACTTGGGCTGGTTGTGACATCATTGATCCCTTATACTTGGTATAGATTGTGTGAGGTGAGAAAGTTCTTGCCTTGATACCAAAAGACTGGCATTATGTGCTGTTTGCTGCTGTCTATACTACCAAAACAATCTATTTACTGGTTTCCTCTTCTACTTTTTTTTATGTATTTAATTCAAATTCATTCTTGCATTTTTCTGTTCTGAGGGGTAATACAAATCAATATTAATTTTTTTATGCGTTTCTCTCTCAGATACCAAAGGTAAATACAGGTCAAGATAAACATCTAGGATTTGATGATTTTGAGTTCTGTATGAAATAGCTACTTTTGAAGAAATTTATTTTCTTGTTCCTATTCTTCATAGTTATTAAAACAAAGTATCTTTCTATGGAGGAGTTAGGTATGCTTTCATAAGAAAGATTAAATGAAAAAAATTTAGGACCGAAATCTAGAGTTTAAATGATACAAATGTCCCAGAATGAAGAAAAGGAGATACTTTCTTGACGATGTTGACCACTCGTAAAGAGGTCTAAGAAATAGAGACAACAATTTGATCACTAAAAGCCCCCTGCCACTAGAGCATCTTGTTCTTGCCAAAAGGGAACAACATGCCAAATCTTGCTCTATGATGCTGCCAAAGCATTTCCTACATGCCCACAACTGTACTACCTATGCTAATGAGTTAGTCATTCTTACTTGATTTAATTTATGCTACTTCGGGTTCAATGGCTTTTTGCATACATGATGGCAGACTGGCAGTCCTCTAAATAATTGGAATCTCTCAATGAAATCCCTTTTTCTTGTCTCCTGAAAGTGGTTGATAAAATGAAGACAAAATATATCTTGTTGAATTGAAAATCAAATCTTTCTTTTTTTAATATAATACTACATCAGCCCAGTCGATTCTCATGCAGCCTCTGGGTGGGCTTTATTTCTATAGGCCAACGGTTATTCAGCTTCTATTAGCCACTATATCTCTTATGAAGTTTTTATTGATTGGCACTTATTTTTAAATTGACACTTAAGTTTTACTTCTCATGCTGTAAGGATAGTTTATGAGAAGCAAAATATAAAAATCTGTTTCTTAAATATTAGAAAGAGGGGACCTTTCTTTCTTCAATAATCCTAGTAAATTATAGTACTTGTTGGTTGAGTGTTCTGTTAACTGCCATGAAAGTAGTTTCCAGGGCTGGACATTAGCAATAGTGATTTTGTGAAACAAGCTTAATCTTGTTTTTATTTAGTTAATTAACTTGGCTTCTCAGCCAGCAACAGAGTTACAATTTCTTTTTCTGTTTATTTGTCAGAAATAGTTATAGATTCAAGTGCACGGTTATGGAACTAGAGGCAGAGAAATCCTTGATTCAGGCAGAGAGTTCTGATGGGCCAAACTCAAACAGTTCAGATTTTGTAGCTCATGTAAGGAAACTACTGTTTCGCCGAATGTTGGTGGGAATTAGAGATGGAAGATTTTTCTTGGGCACCTTCCACTGCATGGACAAGCAAGGAAACATCATTCTCCAAGATGCTGTGGAGTACCGTAGCACCCGACGCTCCTCTACTTCTCCAATGGAACAGCGGTGCCTTGGTCTTATTCTCATTCCTTCCTCCTGTCGTTCGTCTTGTCATGTGGGTTGTTCTATTGAAGAGCAATTGTCTCTGCTAAAATTATAGAAATCAAAAACATTATGAATTTCAGAACTTTTCTGCTTGAATCAATATGATAAAAAATGTGACATTCTTCTTGTTTATGATTATTGGAGATTTGATTTAAGTTAATAGGAAATATTATTTACCATGAAATTTTTGCTTGAAGTGATGTGATGAATCAGACAGTATGACATATTATCTTCCAGGTGTTCTCTGTCTGCACCCACACAAGTGTTTGTTTCCTTGTTTATTTTGCTTTTCCATAGGTGGTTGGTGATATGAGTATTTAGAATATTTTGTACTACGGTTTAATTATGAACTTTATACTTGAAGCAAAGTTGCTTCTACAATTGAGGTTTTGAATTAGACCTTTTACACAGTTTGTGTTGAAATTTGATTTATGTTCACCATTAAGAGCTATTGTTGGTTTTGATTTTTGTCTCCTATTTGGAACTATTTTGATGGTTAAAGAAAATAGATCATTTTAATTGAAAAGGCTTGATATACTGATAACCCAAGAAAAACAAGAAATTGATATAAGCTTTTGGTTTTGTTATTTGCATGTTAGTTTCCTTCCTGACACTTACATGCTCATTTTTATGTATGAAAACCCACTTGATGAAATAAGTTTAATCGTCAGTTTTAACTTTTAAGTACCTTTTTCTGAGATATTTAAATAGGTACTGTACAAATCCGATAGGTTTGATTGAAATCTAAAATAAGATGATAATTCTAGATCTTCCAAACTACCATAGAATGTTTGAAGGTGATAGATTAGGCACTTAACATGGTCAACTCATGGATGTAAAGCCAAGAACAAATTATGGCAGATGGATTCATTGAGAACTCAATGATGAGTACTACTGTGACGTTTAATTATTTCAGTATCTTAGATTTGAGGACATAGAAATTCTATAAGCCTTTTGTGAAGCCTTGTTTTTCTACAGGGAAAACTCGTGTTTGAATCTTCCCATCTCTATTTATTTTATTTTTAAATAAATGTCTATTGGTGTTAATCATAAAAATATTTAATGTTCCTTATAATCGTTTAAATAGTTTATATTGAGGTGTGATTTAGTACACGACAATACAAGACATACTTTATACATTCCAAATCCAATCCACAAAAAATAGAATCATAATCATGTATTTTTAGGTGTTTTAATTTCCACCATTCCTTTTATATATATAAATAAAAGGCTAAACTATAAACGATTCAAATTTTAATAAATATTAGATACCACATGGTCCACACCTAAATGTACTATGTAAGAATCGCCTATTTGATAATATCTATGCTTATTTTTATAAATTTGAAAATACTAAGGACTTTATAGAAATCCTCCTTTTATTTTTTGGAAAATTAAAGGGATGCAATAATTTTTTTTAGCCTTTGAGAATTTTTTTGGAGAGTTATGGTTTTGGTTTTTTTTTTGGTATAAAAAAGTAGCACTACTTGCCAAAAAGTTTTATCCGTTTATATTCATAACTCTTCTTCTTGAATGACCACTCACTAAGAATATGCCTCATTAAAACTGGATTGCTTCATCAAAACTTTGCAAAGTAAATCCTTATCGGAAAAAAGGTATAATTAGCACATATTCTTCTAAAAATGTACTCTCCCTAATGAGTACGCGGGGTCTTAATTTTATGTGATGCAAAGATTCTTAAGTCGCATGCCAATTCTACTATTTCTTAAATGTTGCATCAATAATGACTTAGTAAATAGATATGCTAAATTGTCAATTGATTCTATCTTGTTGACATAAATATTATCTCTTATGGAGCTTGTGTGCATAAAAATATTTGGAGAAATATTTTTGGTTTTGTTTACATTTTATATAGCTCCCTCTAATATGAGTGATACAAGAAAGATTGTCTTTGTATACTATTGTTGGGCTATCTTTGATTAAGGATAATCCACAATTTTATCAAACATGTATAATTACCAATCTAAACCAAACGCACTTACGACTTGCTTCATGAATTGCCATAATTTTTGAGTGATTGAGGAAGTAGCTGATATTAATTTGTTTGCTTGACATCTATATGAAATAGCAATGTTGTCACAAGTGAAAAATTATCATGCTTGTGATTGACCATTGTGTGAATTAGAAAGATAACTTGCGTCAACACATTCAACTATGGATTTGGTTCATGTGGATAAAATAATTTCATCCCAATCATAATACATGCTTGACCCTATTCCAACATCTTCGAGTTGATACAAAACTATATGTTGCTAGCAGGTTGAATTAAAAAACTGTCAAATTTTGTGTCATTTTCAAGATACATTAGAGCACCAATTGCATTGAGGTATGATACTTCAAGACCAAGAGTTCCTTAAGTATTGTATCTTATATTCTCTTTTAAAATTTGTACAAAACTTATATAGACTCCTTAGATATTGTATCTAAATTCTCTAATTACATTCTACCATATGACTAAGGTCATATAATTGAACTTAATTGTCATTGGGAAAATAACACCTTTTTTACTACAACTACATATGATTGAATCTAACTAACAACCAGAGGTACATTATGACACAACAAACAACTCACCATAAGTAAAAATAAACTTAAAATTGTAATCAAACATACAACACATTGAAATAAGATTTTAAAAATTGCAACTGTTTTAAGAACCAATTTTTTTTTTGTCACAACTTTTGATATATCTAATTGTGAATGACTACTTATTAATTTCACATATAACCGCCATTTTTTTTTTCTCCACCATCTCCCAATATGATACATGGAATTGTGGTATTAAGATTTCTTTTTTAAAAAATGTTATGAGATTTTAATTTTTCTGTTTCTAATTTTTTTTTTTTACTTTAAAAATAAAAAGAGTGGGAACTTAGAGCATTAGTAATAATGGTGCTAAATAACTATACTTAAAATTAGAGCTACAGCAGTAGAGCTATAGCTAAAAAATTTGGCTTCTCAACTACGGTGCACAACTATCTTTTGTGCACTGTAGCTCAAAGGTAAAAAAAAAAAAAAAAATAAAAAATTAGGTCCACTGATGGTTAGAATATTTTATTTTTATATGACTTACTTTAAGATTTGGCTTATTTAGCTGTCAATTACAACCACTCTGGTTCCATAGACAAGCTATTACCACAATTCTTTTGGCGGTTACCAATCTTCCGTGTAATATTTAGGCTTTTATATTCTTATACTCATTTTATTATATTTGCTTTTTTATTCACTTTTGTGTTAAAATGTAAATATTTATGTATTAATTGTAAATTATTGATATGATATAATAGATATAAACAAGTGTAAAAAAATATTTTTCTCTAATATAATTAGATTTGATATAATTTTAAAAATATAATGCTGGTTATGTGATAATTGATTTTACTATCAAATTAGGACATTAATTGATTTCTTTTTAATGTAGATGTACATAAGATTTGAATTTAATCAAATTCTTTTATTCAACCAGAAATTTTTTTACCAATTTAATTAATTGATCAAATCCACTTGAAAATTACAATATTTTTGTTGAGAAGCTACTGAAATAGCCAAAATTTTTCTGCGAATAGCCATTATCAAAACCAAAACATAAACTAAGTTGGTGAGGACATGGTAGTAAATTCGGAGTTTAGAAGAGGGGATATTTGTAATTGAAGTGATTCAATTATTAGGCACCCTAGTCACCCCTATATATTTCTTCTTCGTACTTCCTCCAACTTTAAATTTATATACCAAAAAATTCCCTTAGCAAGAGAGCTCTAACTTTTAAGCCCCACTTACCCCACAAACCCTCTAGTCTTAACCTCTTCCTTTTCTTCTAAACATGGCCAAAACACCACCAAATCTAGTGGAAGATTCAATCAAACCGTACAAATCTTCCAAAGATTATCCTCAAAATGCCCAGGGTTTGTCTATCTATGCCTCTATTTTCTCCATTTTTATTTACATTTCCGTCTTATATATCTTCAACTTGTCTCCTTCCACTCTCTTTTACAACACCAAGTTTTGGTTTTTCCTTTCCAACACTTTCATACTCATCATTGCCGTTGACTATGGAGCCTATTCCTCATCCAAAGGGAAACAAGACCTATACCAAGAGTACGTGATGCGTACCCAAGTGAAAAATGTTCCATCCTTCGTTCCACAATACCAAAAAATTGTTAAGCAAAGCACTCCTAAGCAAAAGGTCGACAGTTTTCAAGAAATGAGAGAAGTAATAGTTCAAGAAGTACAAGTTTTCCCTGAAAGAAACTTGCAAGTTGTTATCAAAAGTGATTCCAAAAAGCCTAGTGAAGATTTACGAGAAAAGATTAAAGCAAAAACTTATTGTGGAAGTAAGTCGGAGCAAGCCAAAAGGGTGGTGATAGACGAGAGCAAGAACATTATTATAAGGAGTTCAGAGACTGAAAAGAATGAAGAAAATGAGTTTTCAACTATGTCGGATGAGGAACTGAACAGAAGAGTAGATGAGTTTATTCAGAGGTTTAACAGAGAAATTCGACTTCAATCCACTAGCTAGAAACTTCAGCCAAAGTTTCAAAAAAATAAAACTTTCAAATATGAATGTAGATATTAATTATGGTAGGAGAACACAGCTTGCTGCGTTTTTGTAATGTTGTTGTTTGTGTCTTTTTCCTTTCTCTTTACTTGTCTTTCACTTTTTTTTTCCTTTTTTTTTTTTTTGAATGGTTAGCGTAAACATCGATTCGGACTTTTGCATGTAGAAATATCTCGCTCTATATAAAAATTTTCTGCCTTTTGTTGTTGTTGTACATGTCCTAACTTTACTGAATTTTAAAATATTTTTTGCTTATGCTAAGAGACTTGTAGATTTAACCAACACATGCTAGAAATATACTTGAACACCAATAAGCCATAAATATGGGTATTTATTCTTACATATTCTCTATTCTACATCATCCATCATCCATTTTCATTTTAAAATAAAGATAAATAGAAATTGTGTACATAGCATGTGAAATAATGAACGTTGTGTGATCATAATGTACATTAATGAGTGTATGAGAATAATTTTCCTAAAACTATTTAAGGTTTAAGGGCAAATTTTTAGATGCCATGAAAAAATTTAAAGAAATTAATAGCACAAGCAACACTGTTAGGTTTTTTTTTTTTTTTTTCCTCTCTCATGCTCTTACTTTCTTCTATGGGACAAACCACTCTAATCTCTAAATGATAGTATGGAATATAGGCTTATTTAAGTGTGAAAATGAGTTTGTCAAGAGTCTTATAGCTTAATTGATGTCTTCTAGTATTTCCAATAGAAAAGGCCAACATCAAATTCCACTCTCCCATTATAAATATCGAATTATTAAAGGGGGAAAAAAGAGGGTGGCACTACAAAAATACAGGCTATTCCAGTGCTTCAAAAACGCCATTATAGCTCCTAAAAGCACTAGCAATAGATACATGATTTAAAGTGCCACTATAGACCATATATGTTGCAGCGCTTTCAAAAGCGCCAGTACAAGTGACCTAGAGCGGGGTTTTTTAGTATAGACTGGCTTTTTATAGTGTGGAAATGAGTATTAAACTTGACACTACATTTGAGGGTTTATAAAAGAATTATATGGAATGAAATGCGTAAATTGTAAAAGAAAGACATGGAACTTAATGATAAATTTTATATTTTTCCAATAATTCCTTGGAGTTTATAAAAATAAAATAGAAAGAAAAAATATTTGATTTTACTATCACTTGCTTTAGGTTTTTTTCCCCTCAAAATAAAGACAAAATCAATATTTTACCTTAATTTCATATAGAAATGGATATTTCTTTTTACTTTTGAGAAGAATTATTAAGGGTGAGTAGAATGGAATGACAATTCATTTCTAACTATTTCATTCCTTTCCTTCTACTAAACTCTCAAACATGAAATTGTATGGAATGTTCAATAAAAATCTCTTTCAATATGTTCTATTATTTTCTCGTCTCCAATACAATATAGGAAAACATTTATTTATTATGGATCATAGACAAAAAAAATTGGGTAATAATTAGTTTGCACATACTTAAAATGCAATACTAAGAGAAGAAATAAACTCCAAGATAGTAGAATAATCCAAGAAAACCCAACACCTAGACCAATCAAATAAAGTCTTTCTTTGATTGGAAAGTTGTGCTAATGAAGTTCCTTATTAGTTTCTATTGTATTTGGTCTATGTTTGTTTTTTAATATATTTTGCTAATAAAGTTTTAAATTTTTTTTCACATCGTTTGTAGTCATATTTGATTTTCTTTAGTTGTGAACAGTTTTTGAATTAAAAGTTTCTAGCATGTGTTGGATAGAATTTATGATAGATGTAATGTTTAATGAAAGTCACAAATAGGTTCTTGCATTGATGTTCAATATTTTCAAAACATATTGGATCATCATCCCTAAGCCATCCATTTTGCTTGCTTTTTGATTCATTATGATTATTCTTCTTCTTCTACTTCTTCCTTTTTGTTGTTGTTGTTGTTGTTGTTGTTGTTGTTGAAATAAATGATATCTTTTATAATTGCTTTATCTCCTGAGTATAAGTAGTTCATGGATTTATGTAAAGTATTCTTCCCATTATTTCAGATGAGTGGAAAAGGGAGGAAAGTGCATACTAATTGCAAGCCTCCATTAACCATAGAAAATTTATATTGATTCTTTTTATTTCCTTCTAAATGAATTATTTTTTAGGTATGAATTCTCTTATTTTGCAGATAATATTTTCAAGTGGAGATTAGGAGTTGTACACTAGATATTTGTTTTGTCCTTGTGTATAGAGACCTTGGGAATTTCAAAATATTTATGTGAAAGCTATTTTGGTAGTTATATCTTTATTTACTTATGCTTGAATAGTAGTTTTTAAAGTTTTCGAGAGAGGGAGTGTTTATAACTTATTTGTATGAATTTAGTTATAAAATTATCTCTAAAAATAGTTAAATCATTAAATTATTATCCCTTAAGTTCGTTATAAGTTTCTTCCTTTATATTGTGCTCATGTAGAATAAGTGTCATCTACTATTCTAGATTACAAAGTATAAGGAATATATTTTTTAAATAAGTCAAAAGATGAATAAACAAAAAATATTAAATGGAATATTTGCCTAAGCATTCATTTATTATATATTTTTTGTTCATCTAGATATTTTGCAATAATTGATATACAATTGTTTAGTTTCCTTTAATGTTTGATTACATTTCAAATAAAATTATACTTTATGTTTTGAGCATAGTAAGTAGAGGTGAATTCTTATTTGTTTCAAGTGATTATTTCTCTAAGCAAAGTAAATATATATGCTTTTAAAAAACTATCCTATGCATCGTATAGATTAACTACTAGTGTTAATAAATGACAAACTTATCAAGTTTATCATTTTAGTGATTAGTCCACACATTTCCTTCATTTAAAATAAAAATAAAAATAAAGGCCCACACGTTTAGTCTACATTCTACATCACCTCGATATCACTTTCTCCATGAACTATTAAGCGCCAACTGAAATTTTTTTAAGCCCACACTTTTAACATTTAGGCCCACACTTTTTTTTTTTTTTTAAGTACCCAAATTTTTTTTTAATTTAATTTATTTAATTTTATTATTATTAAATGTAAAAAGGACCAGTTTTTTGGGAACCCGTAAACAAACCCAAATACCCAGTTTTTTTTTTTTCACGTTCTTTCTCTCCTCTCCTCACGCCCTCAACCTCCACAAATCGGTAAGCTCTCTCTCTCATTGTCATTTTTTGTTTCTTCTCCATTCCCTAATTCTATTGTCTCTCATTCTTGTGTAGTTCTAGGGTTCCTAATTTCATAATGAAAATTGTGATTGATTTTTTTTTTTTCCAAGTCTGAATGTTCGTCTATAACAAAAGCTTTTCTTTTCAGTTCTGAAAGTTTGATTGGATCAATACTTTCGTTGTTCCCTCTTTGCTGTTCTCTCTCAAAGGTAATTTTAGAGATTTTGATTTTTTTTTTTTTTTTTTTAATTTTTAATTTTGAATGATCTATACTTTCATGTTAAGAAAGCATGAACTAGCCCTGTGATTAAAAGCTTTTTCTTTTCTTTTCTTTTCTTTTTTTGCTTTTTTTGTTCCTAGTTTTAACTTTGATATTGTGAGTTTTTGGGTTTGAAGCCATGGGCACAGTAAGCTATTCGTTCACTCTGCTAGCTAGGTTCCCAGAATCCAGATTGGTTGTAATGAGTGAGTTCTGATACATACCCTAAATGGTACACCTGTAGATTTGGGCTGGGCCTGGGGTATGTCAATGATACACCATATTCATAATGAGGAAAATTGAATGTGTGCATTGTGTTTTACATGATATTATGTTCAAGATAAAACTTAAATAAAATGAGTTCTGCTCGTTCTTTTGTTGCTATCATGAGTTGGTAATCGTTTGAATATTGTAAAGAGTCCATATAATGTTATAGATGGTCAGACCAAGACAGTTGCTGCCTTTTCCAATAATTCTGTGGCATTGCCTTCACAGGCACAAAAAGAACTGAAAGATTTTTGCTTTTCATACCCTTTTAATCTTCATCTTCATCTTCATATGAGTTGCTTTGATTCCAACTCCGAGTACAAATCAAAGCTCCCATAATATCATGCCCTGAGGACATAAGAGTCCAATCAATCTGCCTTGCTGTTGTATGATATGCGTCATACGAAGTGACAATTGAAATGGGGATTGCCAATAGGTCACCAGCCACCTTAGAGAGGATTGGATATTTTGAGCTCAAGGCTCTCCACCAACTAATAATGTCAAAATCCTCAATCCATGGTAAAATGCAGAGGAAACAATGAAAATTGTTGTGAAAGTTTAACGAAATGAAATAATGCTGACGTAGGGTTGCAAATATAAATCTTTTAAACCTTGGTAAGAGGTTATTTAAGGGTCTCTTGACCCTCAAAATAAGATAGAGCACTTGTTTTGAGGGCCACGAAGGCCTTCAAAATTTCATTTTCGACGGTATAAGTTTCGAAGGATATCAAGAGTCAATTGCACTCCTAAAAAATTTTTTCTCAAGGTTTCTTAATACCTTTTTCCAGGGTTTTGACCCTTGAAAAAAGTCAGATTTGTTGTAGTGCACATAGATTGTATTGGTTTGGTTTATAATTTATAACTTGATATTGATTTTACTCATATATATATATATATATATATATTGTTTTGCCATTTTTTTTCACTTTTTCCTCTATGGTTGCACGGTTTCAAATTTATCAATGGAAGATATCTCAGTTCAACAGGTATGTTTCATCTCCTCTTTTCCTCTTTCATTGTGATTTTACTCTTATATTTGTTTTTGTTTTGCCATTTCTTTTCACTTTTTTCCCTAACTTACATAGCGTAATTTGTAGGCAGCAGCTCCCCCACCAGGTAGCACAGTTCCAGATTTACCAATGGAAGATATCTCAGTTCAACAAGTATATTTCAATTCCTCTTGTCCTCTCATTTCCTCTTTTATTGGGATTTTACTCTTATATTTGTTTTTGTTTTGCCATTTCTTTTCACTTTTTTTTCCCATGTAATTTATAGGCAGCTGCTCCCCTACCAAGTAGCACAGTTCCAGATTTACCAATAGAAGAAATCTCAGTTCAACAGGTATATTTCATATTCTCTTTTGCTAAATTTAGCACATGTTTTTGTTAAGTGTATGAAAGTGTGAGGACTTGCTTTGAGCATATGATTTCATTGAGTTTTTGGGGTCTAATGGAAAGAAAAGAAAATAGAAAAATATATATATATATATATATATATATTAGAGCCTTGCTTTGCTTGGCGTTGAGCTCTTTGGTAATAACACTGGTCGTTAATATATATCTGCTCAACTTTTAAGAACAAACTGTAAAGAGAAATCAAAATCATATTATATTCTCACAATTTAGTAAATCTTCAAGGCATATTTTTTTTTCATGAATAACCATGTACACAAAAGTCAAACCACACAACCAAGAACAAAATTTGGCACATCAACTTACAGATATATGGATCACAAAGATTTGAAATTATTCTAAAAGCAAACCGAAGAAAGAAAAGCTTTACATTAGCGTACATAACTGCAACATATTTTGAAGGCTAAATCTTGTGATAGTTTACTATTATTATTATTATTATTATTATTATTATTATTATTATTATTATTATTATGATTTTGTTGTAATTTACAACCCTTTATTCTTACTTAAATAAATTGTTTTGTGTAGGGTGAATCCGAAATTAATCCGGTCCCTCATGATGGTGATAGCACCCAATCACAGGTATCATAACCTCTAAACTTGATAATTATCTTATGTAATTGGCTTTTTCACTTTTTCATGTGTGTGTCGTATAAATTCACTCTTAAATATATAATAATCAAGTTATTTTTATATAATTCTTTTTTTCCAACTTCATTGTTATTTGTAGGATAGTGCCCCACCAGCTACATCCAGGCCATTATTGTTTGGCAATGATAGGTATTCTCACGAAATCATTTTGTTCTTCTTTTTTCTTTAATACCTATTTTCCATTCAAGTGCAATTAGTAATATCATAGAGAAACCATGTAATCATATGAATGATATATATATTTTTTTTTAAATCTCATTTATGTTATTATGAATAGGTCGCAATTCTTGATCAAGGTCCAACTGTTTGCAATTTCATTTATTGGAGGGATGGTAGCTGGATATTGTCTACAAATTGGAGGTATGTTTTAAAAATATATATATATATATATATATAGACACACATATAAGCTAGTGCCATATCATCAATATTCTAAAAAATCAATATTTTATATTGAATTTGCTAGCTATCAGCCTCAATAAATATATACGTAAACGTTGAGTCATTGACGAGCTCAATTAAAAATACGTAGCCTTCCAAGGATTTTCACATGTGGACTTGGGACTTTAGGCCAAACCATGTTAAAATTATTGTCATGCTTTTCTTCATCACTCAATTACTCAACAACTTTAACAATATATAACCCCAGAAAACTCAATCTTGTGGTTGTTTGCTTTAATACTAAACTTTTTGGCTTGCATTTCCTATTTCACCAATAGAAATGAAGTGTGTGTGTGTGTATATATTAGGAATATGGGTTTAATATTTGCCATTTTTATTCTAGGAGGTGTTCTTGGCATGAAGGAATCACTCAAACTTTTTGGTGTCTACCGAAAAATGGAATTTACAAAAACCACGAACTATTGTTCGTTTTATGACAATAAACTCAATAGTTTCGTTGCATGCCTCTACTTGGCTACTACTGTATCAATACTGCCTTCATTTGTATGTTCGAAGTTATTTGGTAGAAGGGTAGTAGTCTGGATTGGCTTTGGACTCGTGTTGCTGGGATCCATTCTCTTGACAATAAAGAACCTTCCTACACTATTCATTGGCCGGATCATCTGTGGTTTTGGAGTAGGATGCATTCTACAGGTATTAATTCTTACTTCAGAAGTAAATAATGTTTCTGTAGGATTATAAGAAAATGATATTTTCATGAAGGTTGACAATGTGATGCATTGTGATTTATAACTAGAATAGAAATATCAAGCACATGAATGTTTTGTTAATCTACATTAATGTTTATAATCATTATGTTTCGTGCTAGTACATCATGTTTTAGAAAAGCTATATGAGTTTCTAATACTAGCATCTATATTTTTTTTTTTTGAATGTAAATAGTTCTCTAGCATCTTTAAATACTCTTCATCTATATATAAGCACCCTAGAAAATACTATTTTCCTTACTGAAAATTTTTGCTTCTTTTTCTCATGTTTGATGTATGTAAACTATTACATTCTATTGTAGGTTCTTCCCATCTATATTTCAGAATCTACTCCAGCTGAGTATGCAGACTTCTTAGGTTCTAAATTTGACCATGGTTTTAATTTTGGGGGATTTGTGGTGGCATCAACCGTAAGTTTTTTAGTGGCTATGAACAAGTCGGGGTGGAGGTGGTCTTTTGGACTTTCAGGAGTCTTAGCTCTTGCATCCTTGATGCTATCTGCTACTACTCCTGAAAGCCCACATTATTTTTTGGAGATGAAAGACATTGAAAGAGCTAAAAATGCTTTTAAAAAGACTAGAGGTAGACTAATAGTTGCTGAGTTTGACAATTTGGTAGCAAAGAGTGAGAAAGTTTATAGTTCTTTGTTTCATCCCTTTAGACTCCAATATATGCCATATCTATTCATTGCATGTGTACGAGAGGTGTTCATGCAAATGACGGGAATGTTTGCCATAAACTTCGTCACTCCTATATTTTTAACTTCTATCGGTGTGTCTGCCTCTACTTCTTTTATTTCATCAATGGGAGTTGGGTGCACGTACTTCATTATGGCAATTTTGGGTGGTATGCTAGTAGATCGATACAAACGACGGGTAATGCTGCGTTCTTCTTCATTAGTGATGATCTTCACATTGTTTATAATATTTGGTCTACTTCGACTGAGTAATTATGATGTGATGTACTTTGGGGTGGATGTTGCTGTTGCTATTTCTATGGCCATGTTTTTCTATGTGTGTGGATACGCAGTGATCAGTGGAACACGAGGATGGTTTAGCGTTCCTTTACCCCAGAGAGCTAAAGGGATGGGATCCGCTTTGACAATGACAGTTTCCATGTCGTTCGTGAGCTTAATGGCCTACATATCAACGCCTGTTGTATGCGTCTGCAAGGAATACATTGTTCTCATTTTCGGCTTGTATGCTGTAGTGATGGAAACATTCATTTCTCTTTTAGTTCCAGAAACGAGAGACATAAGTGAAGAAGAAATGAATGTGAAAGCATGGGGACAACACCGAATTTGGAAGAAGTGCATCCGATGAAGCCTTGCTATGTATGTATTTCTGTCTCTTCTGTGTAAATAGTTTGGTTCTAATATTATAAGACTCTCTTTTATGATTATCAAAAAGACTCTTTTATAGAAACAGTATTGCTATTTTTTTTTTTTTTGAGAGTATAACTATGTTCTTAATTCACAACTTTGGTAATTTGGATGAGCATATGTATTAATATTATAGTCAATTTATTTCTTCATGCAAGTCCGATGAGGTCTCAAATTTGTACAGTAAGTATTTTCCATAAACGTTTGGTAAATTAGTGAGAGTCCCTTTGAATTCGGTCAAATGTGTAAGGAAATTAAATTAACGTGGATTAATTGCATGTTTCCTAATTCAATGCATGGAATCTGAGAAGTCCACTTTGGTGGGGTTTGGTTTCTTGATACATAACAATAAAATTTAAGTTCTAGCTGCATTTTGTGTCCAGGTGGAGAAGCATTTAGTCCCCTCTGTACAGCTGCAAATGTGATGAGAATAGCTCCTCAATTCTGCCAAAATATGAGTTTTCTGAAAGTGACAATGGAATGTAATTTTGTTGATCTTGTAGGCCTACTGAATTTGGACAGAATTTGTGCCCTTGAGGTTGGTTTCAGTTTTATTTCTTTTGTTAGCATACCTTACAATGTAATCCTACAACACTAGCCTTAGTAGTGTTGCAAAAGAGATAAGAGGCCATTGTCTGGTTAGACAATGCTGCAATTTAGTGAATTTTGATAATTTGATAACTGAATTTTTTGGAAAATGCTGCAATTTAGTGAATTTTATTTTTAATTGAAAGGGAGATTGAATTTCATGAGTTGCACTGCATGTTTTTAGATATCAATTTATGTTGTTTGAAGACGATCCACTACAAGAAGAACAAAATGATGTCAGCTTACCGAGTAAAAATTTAGTTTTAGTTTCAGAAAACTTTGATGATTTCAAGGCTGATAAAGAAGCCAAACTGGAGGAATGGTTGGGGGGGACCGACAACCCGCATAATCATAGAGACACAAGTGATGCCAAAGGGGCTTTTACATGACAATACTCAGCTTCTGAAAAAGCTTTACCTGTAAATATTGTTGTTTATTATATAATTCTCTGGATAATGATTATATACAAGATATTTGTGGTGCTGTGAGATTCATTTTTGGGGTAAGAATAAAAATTTGTTCTCATATATTTTGTACTGGTTCTATTACACCTCACCATGGAATGGTGATCTCCACTAGTGTACCATTGAAAGACAATGTGTATTGTCAATACCAGGAATCTGCAATCACCGCTTGGAAAATAGAATCAGGAATCTTCTTGTCATTAACACAAAATTGTGCATTTTAACATGTATTTGTTGCTTCTGCCCCTACCAACTAGTTTCCAGTACTTTTGTTGCTTTACCCAAAAAAAAAGTTTCCAGCACTGTATTTGTTATGTGAAGTAATGCTGAATGATGAGATAATAGCTAGTGCATGCATTCGGAACTATCAATTGTTTGGAGATGTTGAGTTTGGACAATCTGCTTGGCAGACTATATGACATTTTGGCCATGGCTTTTTTCTTTTAAGTAAATAGATGTTTGGTTGGCTTCACCACCCCAAAGAAGAAAAAGAAAAGAAGCAGATAGATGTTTGGCTTAGGCGTCCGTTTGATTCCTAGTGTCCAAAATTTTGAAACTTCTTAGTAGTCAGTCAATAAGATTTTGCAACCTTCTAACTTATTATTCCATCTACTCCCTAAATACTTCCTATCACACCAGAAATGTTCATCTTTTAATATTCCTAAAAGATAATCTGCATCAACCCACGTTTCCGGTGCCCACTCATTCCAATATTGAGCTCTTTTTATAACATTCGGCTTATAGATATCCTGTGGATCTTAGATTGATGAGAGACACGGCCAAAATTGAAAGCAAGTGAAGCATTAAAAGCATCAGTGGTGCACAATAATTCGCTTAATTAGACCTCAAATCAAGCAAATCAGGATATTGCAAAAGACAAATCCATCCAAAATATGCCAAGAATTGTAGATGGCAGGAGCAGTTGAATTGGAGACCCACACCTTTACCCTGACTCTCAATTGACAAAGCTAACCAAATTTAGTCAAATGACTTGAATCATTATTCACCGTGAAAAAGAGATTGGAAAAAAACTAAATTATATATTCAAATGCGATCTTGAAATTATATAGATTTTTTTTTCTTTTTTTGTTAATTGTAAGGTAAGAATATTGACAATATTTTGAAGATTTAATTTGCTATTCACAAAACATTGAATCTCATAGTAGAGGCTCAGTGATCGGCAGGACTCTTCTATCCACCCCACAAATCAGTTTGGCAGCAAACAAGCTTAACCAGTTGAGAGTTCTGGGGCAGCCTCGTTCTCACGAGTTCACCAGTGGCCTAGCCAAACGGTGGTGTTGATCAACAAGCACTCCATCAATTCAGGCACCTTGATAATGTGCAGACTCTGGGCAAATCCAAGCTCCAGCTCAATGTTCACTTTGAAATTGCATTTGTCACCTACCAGCAGAGAAGCCAACCAACAGCAGAGTTGTCCTTCTGCAAGTAGCATGGACATCTTCAAACAGCTGACAATAGCACTCATAGTGATCCAGCCAAAGATCATAAGTAAATACAGCTATTACAAGACTGGGAACAGAAACTTGGTCATTGCTGATAGCTTGCAAAGCGGCCCTTTTGATAGATTCAGAGGTGAAGAGTAGCAAATCCTTCCATCAATGACAAAACATTCACAAGAAAGAAGGTTAGTTCTCAATCATACAAGCACAGATAGCTCAAACCTACATATAACCAAGTACATAATGCTCTTCCATGCTAAGGTGATGTATTGGCATGTCGTAAGCAAAAGAAAAAAAAATGACATGGAACACCCAACCACACAGCCCACACCATTAAATTCATCTTGAGAAGATTAATTTCACATAATGCACATGTCCCTTGCTTGATTTTCAACCACAGAAAAACCTGCTAAAATAACTGCCATAGCCACCATTCAGATCCTGGTCCCTAGCATTTGATAATGCAACTTCTTTACTAATAAAATATCTTCAACTGAAATAAGAGACATATTACACGATTACATTGACCCTCATAAAAACAGTATGGAATGGCATACTTTGGTCAGATCCTCAAACAGAAGACAATGCTGCATCAGGTTAGACTAAAATGGATGCAAATTTGACTACCTAGGCACACCAAAGATAACATCTAGAAAAGAAAAGCAGGTTAGGGATGCAACAAATAATTTTCCACCAATACAAAGGTCAAACTCTGGGCTTTGTTTAGCACAAAGACAAAGACAAAAACAAAAAACTCAAAATGCAACTAACAAATAGAAAAAAAAAATCATAAAACAATTGATATAAATCTGTATGTATGTTTTTAGTTGCATACATTGTTCATTAGTCATTACTTATTTAACTTCTATCCTTCACTTATTAAAAAAATGCAGATGCAAAGAGAGGGGCAGAAGCTAATATGATTAGATCTTAGAAACAAGAAAAGATAATTCTTTTTTCCAATTGATTCTACATTTAACCAACTATGATCTTTACCTGGCAATGTTGACTAAAGCCGTTCTAACCACTTTGAGAGGATCTATGATTCTCTCCTCCACCATGTCAACATATACACCTGTTTTGCACAAAAACTATTATTAAATAAATGTCCAGGAAAGTATTAAATAAACAGCTTTAAACAATCATCACTTGATATTAGTCCAGGTGTTGAGACAAATATAGAAAAACTAGAAAAGAAAAGAAAGAGAAACAAGATCCACGTGCAATAAATTGGATAATTCAACTTTCATAAGAATTCTCAATATAAACATGTTGGAAAGTTTTCCATTCTCAATAATTCAACTTTCATACAATGCACAAGGCTTTGTGGACACTCCCCATTCCTACAGGGTCTGGACACAGACATTTCCATGTTCTTTTTATTGGACAGAAAAGGCCCCAACTCAGACAACATGAAATTTCCTACAATATTTTGCTTTACTATAGACCAAAAATCCCCGAGATAGGAGCCCGAGCGCCAATAAGAGAAGAATTGAATCCCAGAAATAAGAAAAGGGATGCGAAATTGTAAAGTTGGCTACGATGGTAATTCTTGTAGCAAATAAAAGAACTAACCTTTAGCAGCATCAAAACCCAAATTATGATTATCTTGTTCCAACAATTTGCCAATAACCAGTGCACCATCAAAACCAGCATTGGAGGCTATTGTGAATGCAGGTGCCTAAAGCAAATCAAAATGCTCACTGTCAGTATTTAACTACAAATAAACACCAAGGTAGATGCTGGCTGAGGAAATTCAATAAATAAAACCTTTGAAAATGAAGTTTTGTGAGTAAAGTTGAGTTGAATTTGAGTATTAAAAATAAAAACTAAAAAGTCAATGGGACAACCAAAAAAAATAAAGGTAAGAGCTTTATACCACTATAGGGAGGTCATCAGAATTGTGATTTCACCCATGCATGTAGCACTAAGTGCATTTCTAATGTGTCAAAATTATTGATCAAAAAATTGGCAAACAATTCATCCAAATGAATAGCACACTGAATAAAAATTTTGAAAATAAATAAGGAATTAAAGAGAAAAGCCAAACGCATACCTCTGCACATCTTTCTTCAATCAGCTTCTTATCCCCACCCCCATGTAGAATTATTGTGTCATTAAGAAGGACAGACACCTGTTATTTTATTTTACTTTTTTGAAGTTAGTTGTGTCCCAAAGAAATTCAAATATAGCACCATAGCACACTCTGCACAAAAACATAAACCTTTTTTGCAGTCCCAAGCATTTCAAATTGAACTTTGTCAAGGGTTAAACCATGGTCTTCAGTGATAACCTGTACAATAAAGGTCTTAGCATAAAAAGAAAAATATAAAAGAGAAAAGAAAAGAAAAAAAAACTCTGCATATTATAAGTGTGTGTGTGTGTGTGTATATATATATATATATAAATATAAATTAAGATGGCAAGATCATCTAAGTTTGCTCTTCTATTTTCCCCAAAACTAGGAGCTTTGATTGCACAAACCTAAACACATGAAATTGCACTTTTAAATTATGAAAGTTGACACTACAACAAGCAGAATTAATGTCAAAACATCTTGATAATGAAGAAATTAAATTACAATTGAAGTAATACCAGACCTTAAATATGTATAGGCGCTCATCAAACTGAGTTACAAGTTAATACCTGTTCATAAAATATTTAAAAAGGTATCATTTGATAGAAGTCTGGCATTGCTTTTAAGATCAAAGCCAGCAGCAGCGTCACGGCGAGATGGGTGTCGCGTGGTGGGTGTGGGTGTCGCGTGGGTTTGCGAGATGGGTCTCGCCGCCCTCGCGTGGTGGCGGCGTCGTGGGCAGTAGCATTTTTTCTTAGGTTTTCTTTTCTTTTTTTCTTTTGTTTTTCCGTTTGGACTTTGGAGAGGAGACTGGAGTCTACGGTCGGATTGCTGGGTTTACATTTTTGGACTAAACTCCTTTTTTTTTTTTTTTTTTTTTTTTTTAACATGTGGGCTGGCCGGGTGGGTTAATGGTTTCCAATTTCAAAGGGGGCCCAAGTTTTTTGTAAGGTGGCCCAAGTCCTTTTTTATTGAAAATTAACCTACTTAAAAAAAAAATTGGGCCCAAGGGGCTGGGCCCCTACTTGTGTCTGTCCCTGACCCTACGAAACCAATAGGAAAACAAAAACAAAACAAGATTAATAACAATTCAACGATACAAAAGCCAAACGGCAAAAAACCTAAATGGAAAACTAAAGAATAAGGATGAGACATACTGAGATTTTAGTAATAAGAAACGGTGGAGACTTCGAACAAAAGGGCAGAGAAAGAGAGGAAAATTGGTGGCTGTTATCACTGACATTGAAGGAAAGAAGATTTGGGATGAACTAGGGTTTTTCTTAGGCGTAGGATCTTGTGGGCTTTTCAGCTTATGGACCAAAAATTGAAAATTCAAAAAAATAAAATTGTAGGCGAGAAGGATTCGAATCAGAGTTGCTCGACAAAAAATATACCAACTTCCCATCATGTAGATTCGAACAAAGTATAGAGATGAAAATTGACCTTTTAACAACCAATTATGTTCAAATTACATGTTCCAATATTTTATAGAAATAAATACCAAATGGCTTTAGAATAACGAGTTTGTATAAATTTTGCGAAACCCAAAGAGAGAGAGAGATAAGTGCTTTGTGGCACTGATAAGTTTTCAACAACGAAAACATTTCATTGCTATTAGGGCTCTCTTAAACTTAGCTAGTGGAGGCTCTACTGACTCAAATGAGGCTCACACTTATCATTGTGGTCGATATGCTAAACTCTCAATGACAAAATTATTTTGATAATTTTTTTAAAAGGACTGGGTTGTTCATTTTTGGTAAAATCGGTCAATTGTGCTTAATTGTTTTTAGTTTTTTATAGGTAATTTTTGTTATTGTGGAATTTTTTTGGGATGTTTATTTTGTTTTAGATGGGTCTAAATATAATAATAATTTTATGAAACAAAATTGCATAGACACTTTAGTTGGGGTGGTTATACTCGTGTCAGACACAATCATTTGACACTTCCACACATGTGGATCTAATGAAAATGCCTAAAATATATATAACCTGGTGTAATAGCCTTGATTGATGACTATTTCATACTGGATCTGTAGTTTCAATTCAAGTGTTTACTGAAAATTTTAAAATTGTTAACAATTTTTGTATTGGATTTTTTGCATAACTTGCTAATTGTATAGTCACCCTATTTCCAACCTTAGACACCACAATAAACACACAACTGTGATTAAGTTACAGATGTTGTATAAGAACAATTATAGAGCAAATAAGGTTATACATCTTTGATTTTATAGTATATATTGATGATGCATAGAAAATCAGTAGGCTGAATACTTCGGACTTCAATGGGCTTGAGATTGCTTGGAAGGCTTGAAAAGAAAGAAGCACAAGATCAAAGGTGACCAGAGTGAACTGGTCAAGAACTCTTTGATGCTTAAGTTAGTTTTCTCTCTTGAACTCAGGAATTCCAACTCTATAAGTGGTGAAAAACTTACTTTGATTTCATATGGCTGGGTTCTTTTATAGTGAGCTTTGGAGTGATTACTTGTTTAGTAACTTCCTCAACACAGATGGAAGTTAGAAGGTTTAAACTTAACTTCTACAATTGCCATTAGAAGTTAAGAACTTAGTGAGAAGTTAGAGTGATGAACAAGAATTTTGCTCGTACTTCAAAATAGTAGAACGTGGTCCGAATCATAAGCTTTTGGATATAGATTTACTCCAAAAATTTCTAAGTGTTTGGCGGTCGTCCAGGTGACTCCATGTTGGATGATCTTTTGCACTCGGATGACCTTTCTGGTCTTGAACGACACTATGGATGAATTGGAGATAGTCTAATTTTTGGTTCACCATCATATGTAAATAATAAAAATATAAACATCAAGAAAATGACCTCAACTATGTTATTTTATAGGGAGGTATGCCCCTAAATGTGATGAAAGCTACCAAGGGAGATACGTAGGAAGTTAATTGGTATATTCAAATATTTGTGGAAGAAACCAAGATAATTCTAGCTGATATTTTTGTGTGAACAAGAGTAATTATTGTGGTTGGGCTAATTTCATGGGGTGATTTTTTTTTTTTTGGTTTTCGATTTTAGATCTAAATTTTTTAATAACTTTATAAAAAATTACTATTGTGATTAGCGGTTATTAGTAAGTAAAAAAGTGACCTTAGTGATAAGCCTAAATGTAAAATTATGGTCAGATGTGAGAAAAGAACTATCACATGTGATGTTAGAATTGCAAAATGTGAAGATGGAACCGTTAAGTGTGAAAAAACAGTAAAGGAACCACCCAATGTGAAAAAAGAATTGCACATGTGATGTTGAAACTGCACAATGTGAGGATGAAACCGTTAAATGTGGGAAAAAAAAATAAGAGAACCAACAAATGTGACAAAAGAACTGTCACATGTGATATTGGAACTACACAATGTGAGGATGAAACCGTCAAATGTAAGAAAAAAGTAAGGGAACCATCAAATGTGACAAAAGAATTGTCACATGCGATGTTAGAACTGCACAATGTAAGAATGAAACCGTCAAGTGTGAGAAAAAAGTAAAGGAACCACCTAATATGACAAAAGAACTATCATATGTGATGTTGGAATTGCACAATGTAAGGATGAAACTGTCAAATGTGAGAAAAAAAGTAAATGAACCACCAAATGTGAGAAAAAAATTGTCACATATGATGTTGGAACTACACAATGTGAGAATGAAATCGCCAAATGTGATAAAAAAAGTAAGGGAACTACCAAATGTGAAAAAGGAACTGTCACATATGATGTTGGAACTGCACAATATGAGGATGGAACCGTTAAGTGTGAGAAAAAAGTAAGGAAACTGCCCAATGTAACAAAAAAACTGTCATATGTGATATTAGAACCGCACAATGTGAGGATGAAATCGTCAAATGTGAGAAAAAAAGTAAGGGAACCACCAAATGTGAGAAAAAATTGTTACATGTTATGTTGGAACTGCACAATATGAGGATAGAACTGTCAAATGTGATAAAAAAAAGTAAGGAAACCACCAAATGTGAGAAAAAAACTGTCACATGTGATATTGGAACTGCACAACATGAGGATAGAACCGTCAAATGTGATAAAAAAATATGGGAACCACCAAATGTGAGAAAAGAATTGTCACATGTGATGTTGGAACTACACAATGTGAGAATAGAACCGTCAAATGTGAGAAAAAAGTAAGGAAACCACCGAATGTGAGAAAATAATTGTCACATGTGATGTTGGAACTGTACAATATGAGAATAGAACTGTCAAGTGTGAGGAAAAAGTAAGGAAACCATCAAATATGAGAAAAGAACTGTCATATGTGATGTTGGAATTACACAATGTGAGGATGGAACTATCAAGTATGAGAAAAAAGTAAGGAAACCGCCTAATGTGACAAAAGAACTGTCATATGTGATATTAGAACTGCACAATATGAGGATGAAATCGTCAAGTGTGAGGAAAAAGTAAGGGAACCACCCAATGTGACAAAAAAACTGTCATATGTAATATTGGAACCACACAATGTGAAGATGGAACCGTCAAATGTGGGAAAAAAAAAGAGTAAGGGAACCACTAAATGTGAAAAAAAAAATTGTCACATGTGATGTTAGAACTGCACAATGTGAAAATGTAACCGTCAAATGTGAGAAAAAAGTAAAGGAATCACCAAATATGTGAAAAGAACTGTCACATGTGATGTTGGAACTGTACAATGTGAGAATGAAATTGTCAAGTGTGAGAAAAAAGTAAAGGAAGTACCCAATGTGACAAAAAAACTGTCATATGTGATGTTGGAACCACACAATGTGAGGATAGAATCGCCAAATGTTAGGAAAAAAAGAGTAAAGAAACCACCAAATGTGAGAAAAAAACTGTCACATGTGATGTTGGAATTGCACAATGTGAGGATGAAACCATCAAATATGAGAAAAAAAGTAAAGGAGCCACCAAATGTAAGAAAAAAACTGTCACATGTGATGTTGGAACTGCACAATGTGAGGATGAAACCATCAAATATGAGAAAAAAAGTAAAGGAGCCACCAAATGTAAGAAAAAAAACTGTCACATGTGATGTTGGAACTGTATAATGTGAGGATGAAACCATCAAATGTGAGAAAAAAAAAAAGGTAACGGAATCACCAAATGTGAAAAAAAAAACTATCACATATGATGTTGAAACTGTACAATGTAAGGATGGAACCATCAAATGTGAAAAAAAAAAAGTAAAAGAACCACTAAATGTGAAAAAAAATACTGTTACATATGATGTTGGAACCAAGGTTATTAAACCCGGACCGGACCGTACGGTCCGACCGGAAAACCCGGGAACCGTTCAGATTCACGGTCCATTTAAGGTAAGGAACCGTTCCATGAGAAAAAAGCATGGAACCGTCCGGACCGCGGTCCGACCGTCCGGGTCTGTGAACCGTGACCGGTTCACACGGTTCGGACGGTTCCCTAATTTCAGCCTTTTTTTTTTTTTTTTCCCCTATACGGCGTCGTTCCACCTTTTTTTTTTTTAACCCTATCTCAAAAATCACTCTTAGCCTCACTCTGAAACCCTCTCTCAATCACTCTCAATCCTCACTCGTCTCTGCCTCTCTCAAAAATCACTCTCAATCCTCACTCTCTCAAGTCTCAATCACTCTCTCGTCTCTGCCTCTCCCTCATCACCGTCGCACTGTCGCAGCTCAGCCCAGATTTCTTCCTCAATCCTCACTCTCTCAATCACTCTCTCCCTCGTCGCCGTCGCACTGTTGCAGCTCAGCCCAGATCTCTTCCTCACTCTCTCAAAGTCTCAATCACTCTCTCGTCTTTACCTCTCTCCCTCGTTGCCATCGCACCTCAACCCAGATCGCAGCTCACTCTGTGCCTCGTCGCCGTCGTTGGTACTTTAATCTGTTTTTTCTTTGTTAATATTTGCAAGTTGATTGTGGATGATGATATAGATTTGAAGTGTTGGTGTGTAAATTGATTTGGGTCAATTGAAAATTGATTGTGGATGATGATATAGATCTGAAGTGTTGGTGTATGTGAAGACAAGGCTTGTGATATTATTGTAATTGTGAAAATTGATTTGGGTCAATTGGTGTTTCTGTTTGCCAAAATTACTTTGTTGTGTCTGCAACTTCTTGCTGCATGTTTTTTTTTTGTATTTTTTATTGCTGTTGGTTTCAATAATATTTACATTATTCTCAAATCATTTGCCCCATTACTAAAAGCAATCTCAACATAATTGAAATCCCAGAATTAACATAGCATCTGAATATGCTAGATTTCAAATTTACTTAACTACAGCTATCAGACCACATATTAATAAAAAAATAAAAAGAGAAGAAGAAAAATGACCCTCAAGAATAGAACAGGTGGACCATGGACCTGTTTCAAAATGAGTTCAGTGATAGAACAGGCAGACGCCTTATAGTATCTTAACTAGCTTTTTCTTATGATGGTGTCCTGAAAACAATTGGCCCTAATGTCTCACATACTTGACAAGCACAATGAAGAAGAAATGACTAATCAAAATGTGAAACAAAAGTAAGCTAGTCAAAGTGAGAAGAAGCAAAAACAGTGTGAAACAAAAGTAAGCTAATAGCTAGTCAAAGTGAGAAGAAGCAAAAACAGTAATACAAGTACCAATGACTTGCAGAAACCCTGTGCTTTCCTAGATAAGAAGACATTATTCTCAGAAACTCTATGCTTTCCCAACAATACAAGTTAATTATTTAGTTTTTTTTTTTTTTGGGTCTGTTGCATAATGAGAAGGTTCTGTGGAAAGTTGAAAAGGAAAAGTGAATGTGGGATTAGGATGTTTTAGGGATCAGTTTTTGTATTATGGTTCAATTAACTTGTGGAAAGGATGTTACATTTGAAAAGTTTTTTTGTCTAGTGACTTGTTTCTTTCATGCATTTTTTATGGGAAGGAGTTTTTTTTGTCTAGTGTGTAACAATGTGTAATTGTGTACTGTATTTTCGTAAGTTTTATGTATTTTTTAGAAATAAGCTTTTCTAAATGAATTAGGCTATTTTAGTTAATTTTTCTATTTTTTTATTAATTTAATGTTTTTATATATATTTAAAATAATTATTAAATTAATTATGACGTCATCACGGTTCGACCTCGGTCCAACCTCAAAACCCTTGAACCTCTCTCTTTTACGGTTCAATGAACGGTCCGGATCTGAAAACTTTGGTTGGAACTGCACAATGTGAGGATGGAACAGTCAAATGTGAGAAAAAAGTAAGGGAACCACCAAATGTGAGAAAATAACTGTCATATGTGATGTTGGAATTGCACAATATGAGGATGAAACCATTGAATGTGAGAAAAAAAATAAGGGAACCACCCAATGTGACAAAAGAACTATCATATGTGATGTTGGAATCGCACAATGTGAGGATGAAACTATCAAATGTTAGAAAAAAAGAACTAAGGGAACCACCAAATGTGAGAAAAAACTATTACATGTGATATTGGAACTACAAAATGTGAGAATGGAACCGTCAAATGTGAGAAAAAAGTAAGAAAACCAACAAATGTGAGAAAAGAACTTTTACATGTGATGTTGTAACTACACAATGTGAGGATGTAACCGCCAAGTGTGAGAAAAAAGTAACCTGGTATAATAGGTTACCTACTAGTGGATACCGTACCCCCCCTTTTTTTGGGGGGTACCGTAGAATTACTCATCCAAAATAATATTCTAAATACAATTTAGTATACAATACAACTATATTATATAATAGTATAAAACCATTATAAAATAGGTAAGATAACAACTATTGAATACATAAACTAATATAATTAAATTATTAATCATACATTTTTGTCAAATTAATAATAACTTATTATATTTATATGTAATATCAATTATATAGAAATATATGATAAAGAAGGAGAAGACTAGTAACACACTTAGGAGTAGGACTAGGAGTAAATGTGAAACTAAGAAAAAATAGTAACTCATATAAGTTTTTGCTTTTGAAGTGGATGACTTCTTAACCATACACATAGACATAGTCACTCTCTTAGAATTGGAGATAAAAAGAAAAACTTAGAAAAAAAATAGATGGGAGAAACATAGATAGAAAGAATGAGGAAAATATTACAGATATGGATACAGATTTGTTGGTTATAATAGTGATATAATTTTTTTGTTAATGAAGGAGAAAAGTGCAAGGAAAAACAACTTCATTTTGTTGTCAACTGCAAAATAAGCTAGAATCCTAGAAAGAATATATATATATATATATATATATATTTAATGAATGAGCAAAATTTTTGGAACTGACACAATACTTTCAAAAAATTTCCACAATAAAATCTAGGTAACCAATTGTTAAAGGTAGATAAAAAAATCTTGTTAGTTGTGGGTCCAAATAAAAAGCAGTTACACTTTGCCACATATTATTGTAAAAATATTGTGAAATTAAAATTAAGATGATCATAATCTAACTTCAAGCTTATTTCAACTAGGATTAAACAAAATTTAGGATTAAGGTGTTCAAATTTTTATTTTACGGGGTCAAAATGAAAAAATTAAAAAATTAAAAAAAAAATATATATATAAAATTTTTGTTTGGGCCAGGTCAGGGGGTTAGTGAAGCTCAACAACTACTCATTTGACCTAAAAAGTTTCTCTGTAGCTAAGAAAGTCTTCCAAACTTCTCTTAGGCAGTAGAATAGCCGTACCTTCTACGAAGGTTGTTTCTGTTCTCCACGATCTAACAGTGTTAGTTCGTTGGCTAGTTGGGTTTTTTCTTCAAGGGAATTGGGAAACACATTGTCTTTCGTTAACTTTCTTACCACTGCCTAGAGAAATAATTGACATGGAAGAACTATCACAATGTTGGACAAAATTATCGTTATCGGAGAGAGAGGGACCCGGTTGTTATTTGGAAGACGAATTCAGTTCCAAAGAACACATCATAGCAGCAAAATTCCTTACGAAACGGGCTCTTAATATTGAGGCAATTGCAAAAACGTTTACCCCATTGTGGCGTTCTAGAAGTGGATTCAAGATCAAAAATCTGGGTGATCATGTGCTCCTTTTCATTTTTGAAAATGAATATGAAGTAGAGAAGGTACTTAACGCTGAGCCATGGAGTTTTGATAAGCACTTGGTGTTTATGCAGAAATATGACAAGAGTATGGCAATGGAAGAACTGAAATTTGAGAAGACTCGTTTTTGGGTGCAAGTTCATGGACTCCCCTACAAATTTATGAATGTTAAGGCGGCTGAGAAAATCTGTGAGGTTGTTGGGAAAATTGTACACTCTACCGATCCAGCCGAAACGGAGGGGGGCAACTTTATGAGGATTCGTGTAGAGATGGATGTTTCTTTACCCCTTTGCCGTGGTCGAGTAGTGTCTATGGAGAAAGGAAAAAAATCTTGGGTCACTTTCAAATACGAACGTTTACCAAATATTTGTTATTGGTGCGGCAAAATGGATCATTCGGATCGCGATTGTGAGATTTGGTTGGAGAGTGAAGGAAGTCTAGCAGAAACACAAAAGCAGTTTGGACCTTCATTACGTGCCCCACCATTTTTTCCGTCCAAACGAAGTGTGGTGGCGGTTCCTGGTTTTTACAGCCAAAAACGCTCAACCACAAAGCCTTATGTAACTGAAACCGGACCTGAAGAAAGAGGAGAGACCAGTGAAGGATTACAGGCCGTGGAGGAGACCACGGTGGCGCAAAAACTGGGTTCATCGGACAGCGCATTCAATGCTCATTCAGGGGAGAAAACTGATACAATTAATGAGCCGATTTACTCAGGAAACGGTTACGTTGAAGATCAAATTCAAGAACCTAATATCTCTCCCCATAATCCGGACAGATTTAATGCAGAGAATTCAGGGAGCAATTATCACGGAATGAGTGGGGATAGCTGTCCATTATGTCCAACGGATTCAATTGGAATTATTCCAATTAATAATCCAATTAAATGCTCCAAATATGCTGAATCATTGGAGGCGGCTCACCCTTACCCTAATGCTCACACGTCCATCCCAAACTCCATGTCACGTGAGAACCATGAGGTAACTAGGGCAACAAAAAAAATTGGCACGTGGACAAGGCTGGACAGAAGCAAGATTACGCAGCTGGTTGCTCAGGCAGATCCCATAGGTTCATGCAAACGAAAATTCTCTACAATTGATGATCATTCTGAATTACCTTGCAACAAGAAACAGGTTCTGAAGGATGATGATGATTTCTTTTCTGAAATGGTGGAGGCTGTTGATCAGCCCCGCCAGGAGCCATGAATCTCTTAGTATGGAACTGTCGTGGGCTTGGGAACCTACGTACAGAGAAGGAGCTTGGAAACATTATCCGGGCAAAAGATCCCTCTGTCGTGTTTTTAGCCGAAACATGGGCAGATGAAGCTAGGCTAGAACGAGTTCTTCGCAATATAAACTTTGATCAAAAGTGGGAGGTATGCAGTGGGAGGAGAGGTGGAGGATTAGTGCTATTTTGGAAAAATGATGTTCATGTAACTATTGAGGATTCACATAGATATTTTATTGATGTAACCCTAGATAAAAATAAGGAAACGGAATGGAGATTTACTGGTTTCTATGGAGAGCCTGAAACTCACCGAAGAATGGAGGCTTGGAATAAGTTGAGGGGCTTGAATAACAGACCAGAAATTCCATGGCTTTGTGCGGGGGATTTCAATGAAATTAGTAGACAAGAAGAAAAATTGGGGGGAGCAATGAGAAGTCATAACCAAATGCAACAATTCCGAGATGTTATTGATGAATGTGGTTTCATTGATTTGGGGTTTAAGGGATCAAAATTTACTTGGAGCAAACACTTTGCTGATGGTCATTCAATTTGGGAAAGGTTGGATAGAGGATTGGGGAATAGTGAGTTCCTCATACGATTCCCGGGCTCAAGGGTGTCCCATCTAAGATGTATGTCATCAGATCATATTCCACTCCTTATCAATCTTTCGGGATTGGAAGCGCCACCCAGAAAAAAATTGTTTCGGTTTGAGGAGATGTGGTTATCTGACACAAGATGTGGAGAAATTGTGGAGGCGGTTTGGAGGAATGGGGAAGAAGGTGATATCATGAAAAAAATTGAAAAATGTAGTAAGGATTTAGAATGGTGGGAAAAAAATATATTTGGTAATGTTAGGCGAGAATTGGAGGAAAAAAAGAAGATGCTTGCTAGGATTGAGGCTGAGACAATGAGGAGGGGAGATAATTCTAGACTTAGAGAGCTGAAGGCTGAAATTCATGTTCTCATGGATAAGGAAACACGGATGTGGAGCCAAAGATCAAGGGTGTTATGGTTGAAACATGGTGACAGCAATTCCAAATTTTTCCACAACAAAGCTACTCAGAGATTCAGGAAGAATTCCATTCTTGGAATTGAAGATAAAAGGGGTAATTGGCAAGTGCAACCAGAAGCGATTGGAGACACCATTGTGGAGTATTTTGCAGAATTATTCACTACAAGGAATTCGGTTATTGAAGAAGAGTCTCTATCCTTTGTTCCTAGATTGGTCACAGATGAGATTAATGAACAGCTATTGGGGGAGTTCAGGGAGGAGGAAATTCAGGAAGCACTAGACCAAATGGCGCCCCTAAAAGCTCCAGGTCCTGATGGGATGCCACCCCTATTCTATCAACACTTTTGGGGGATTATGAACAGAGAGGTGACCTCCACAATACTAGCTTGGCTGAACTCAGGTAAATTACCTTACCCAATAAATCACACTTTTGTCACTTTAATTCCAAAAGTGAAGAATCCTGTTTCAGTTTCTCAATATCGTCCTATCAGTTTATGTAATGTATTGTACAAGATATTCTCCAAAGTCCTTGCAAACAGATTAAAAAAATTCATGCCAGATCTTATAACTGAGCATCAATCTGCTTTTGTAAGGAACAGGCTTATTTCAGATAATGTTTTAGTAGCTTTTGAAACCTTGCATTGTATGAAAAATCATAATTCAGGACAAACAGGTTTTATGGCTTTAAAACTAGACATGAGCAAGGCGTATGACAGGGTGGAATGGAATTATCTCCAGAAAGTGATGGAGAAAATGGGCTTTTGCACAAGGTGGATCGGTTTGATCATGGAGTGTGTTCGTACAGTCTCATACTCAATTTTGGTGAACGGTGATCCGAAGGGGTTAATCAAGCCAACACGAGGCATCAGACAAGGGGACCCACTCTCTCCATTCCTCTTTTTATTATGCACGGAAGGACTACATGGCTTAATCAGAAAAGCTGCAAGAGCAAAGGACATTAACGGCTTCTCAATATGCAAAAGAGGCCCCAAACTAACCCACCTATTTTTTGCAGATGACAGCTTGCTTTTTTGTAAGGCAAATACTCAAGAATGTGGAAATGTGCTTAAAATTTTGGCAGAATATGAAGTGGTGTCGGGGCAAAAAATAAATAAAGAAAAAACATCTCTTTTCTTCAGCAAGTCTACAAAAGAAGATGTTAAAGAGGAGATTAAGAATGTGCTCGGGGTGAATGAAATAAAGTCTTATGAGAGATACTTAGGGCTGCCCTCAATGGTGGGACGGGGTAAAAAAGCAAGCTTTAATTATATCAAGGAGAGGGTGTGGAGGAAATTACAAGGGTGGGAGGGGAAGCTCCTTTCTCAAGCCGGTAGGGAAGTCCTTATCAAAGCTATTGCTCAAGCCATTCCTACTTATGCCATGGGTTGTTTCAAATTACCCTTGAGCCTTTGTCATGAAATTGAAGCAATGGTTAAAAAATTCTTTTGGGGGCAACGAGGTGAAAAAAGGAAAATACATTGGGTCAAATGGTCGGAGTTGACAAAATCAAAATTACAAGGAGGATTGGGATTTAGAGACCTTGCTCTATACAATGATTCTCTCCTTGCCAAGCAAGCATGGCGGCTCTTACATGATGAAGGGACTCTCTTCCATAGAATTTTTAAGGCGAGATTTTTTCCTCGGTGCTCGTTCATGGAAGCAAAAGAATCGGCTACCGGTTCCTATGCTTGGAAAAGCATTTTGAAGGGGAGAGAGGTGATCCAAATGGGAGCTAGATTTCGGGTGGGTAATGGAAAAAATATCAAAATATGGCAGCACCATTGGCTGCCCATAAAGCACCCTCCTATAGTTTCATCCCCAATCATAGAATCAATGGAAGATGCCACAGTGGACTGCCTCATTGACAGCAACACGGGTAAATGGGATGCTGAAATGCTTAAGGGTGTACTCATTCCAGCTGAAGCGGAACTTGTTCAAAGGATTCCACTGCCTCGATGCCAAACTGAGGATACTTTGTATTGGCCTTTCACTGCTGATGGGCAGTACAATAGCAAGTCCGGGTATAAATTCCTCAAGGATTTGGAGGAAAATGCAGAGGAAGGCACTCACCTAGAGGCGGACAAGAAGCTATGGAAATGCATTTGGTCCCTACACGTCCCAAACAAATACAAGAATCTGTTGTGGCGGGCTTGTAGAGATTCTCTTCCAACGAAGCAGAATCTGGTCCGGAGAACAATTCTTCAAAATCCCAGCTGTGGCCGTTGCTCCTTACAAGCAGAAAATACCTTGCATGCTCTGTGGAGTTGCACGGGCTTGGATGAGGTATGGGAAGGTGACAGGTGGAGCTTCCGTTCAAGGGTTCTTTTTGATGATTTCAAAGGACTGTGCAGCTGGATTGAAGAAAATGGAAAGCCTTTGGACCTTTTCGCTATTCAGGTGTGGAGCATTTGGAACCAACGGAACAAACTCAGGCTGAATCACACGTGCTGCCTTACCAAAGAGTTGCAAAAACTGGCAGAGGAGAGCTGGAACGAAATTAAAAGAAGCAACCTCAGGTCTAGCCGGATTATCTCAAGCTCAACGTCTCAGGCTACGTGGACAGCACCTGCACCAGACAGCTACAAGATCAACTTTGATGGAGCACTTTCAAATGCAGCCAACAAATCTGGGATGGGTGTTGTTGTACGGGACTGTCAGGGGGAGGTTATTGCTTCACTGGTACAACAGTTGGACCAGGCTTACCAGCCAATGGAAGTCGAGGCATTGGCAGCGTGTAGAGCTGTGGAGTTTGGAAGCGAGTTAGGACTTCATAGAGCCACTATTGAGGGTGATTCGGAAGTGGTTGTCAAGGCCCTCAGGTGCAAAGAATATGGGTTAGCCCCTTACGCCCATTTAATAAAAGACGTGTCGTTATTCTCCGGCTCATATTCAGAATTATCATACTCTCATGTAAAGAGAGATGGTAATAAGGTTGCTCATAGTTTAGCTAGGCTAGCTTTGTCAACACCAAATTGTACTGTGTGGATGGAGGATGTTCCATATCGCACTTTACCTTTCGTTCAGGCTGATTTGGCCGCTCTTTAGTTTTTTTCAATAAAAGTCTTCTTTCTCAAAAAAAAAAAAAAAAAAAAAAGGTCAGGGGGTTCATTTGAACCCCGGCCTTAATGTAACGCCGCCCATGATGTTAACATGTTAAAGTTAAAGGATCAATAATGGCCATTGTTAATACTAGTATATATAGACTTAGACTATTAATACTACTCTACCATGAATTATATATATTTTTTTCAAAATTAGATCATTATTTTTTATTTAATTAATAACTATTACATACCACATGGGCCTATGCTTTAAGAAGTATAGATTTCCAAAATAATTGATGGAATGCATTAATTTTGAGAGAGTAATAATTGAGAGAGAATTAAGGATTAATAGTTTAGAATTATTGGTAGTATTATTACTTTGGAGAAACTACACTATGGTACATGAAATTTACCTTATAAGTGCAATTAATCTCTCAAGTTTCAAGTAAGCGTTATTAGTCTCTCAAATTTAAAAACCAGGCACAATTGGTCATTTTGTTAATGGTGTTAATCTCAGTGCCTACGTGGCTAACTGAAAAATGACGTGACAAAATTTAGGTGATGTGGCATCAATTTCTTTCATTAAAAATCCCATGAGTCAGTCAAAAATCATTCAACCATCTTGTAACCAGTTAACAAACAGGTATTCCCAAATCAAACAAAAGAATGCTACCCTTAATATTAGAAACAAGAGAGAGAGAGAGACAAAATCCCCACGAAAAGGTTCCATAGGATCTTCTCTCAATAGGAGTAAGTCTAGCACTACACCAATTTTCACAACTATGTCACGACTTTGCCACATAACGAGTTGTAAGTGGTGGAAATAAAATAGTGGGTCCATGATTCCACCACTCACGAGTTGCCATGTGGTAAAATTGTGAAAATTGGTGTGGTGCTAAACTTACTCCTCTCAATAGCTAGCCCACTATTCTTTTGGAATGTTAGACCGAAACGTTATTCAAAGGTGGAACCTTTCAAAGCTGAAGGCTTATAAAGTAGAAAAGGTGTTGAAGTTAATTGCTACAATTGTACTCGCTTGTAATTGTGATATTGGGTCTGTTTGGATTGAATTTATTGTTGCTGAAACTAAAAACTGAAAACTAAAAACACTATAGTAAAATAATTTTTAAATGTGTGAATAGTGTTGTGGGATTCATGAACAGTGCATGAATAGTATTTTTTGTCTCCTGCACAGTAAAATCATGTGATTTTACTGTTCACGCGTAGGAAAAAAAAAAAAAAAAACTGAAAACGCAAAACATGGACGCCACTTTCAGCTGAAACCAAACGGGTACATTATATTTATTTTAACTCGTAAACCTATGGCCTACAACTATAATTGATTTTTTCAAAATTTGCCCTCCGATTGTGCAAAATAGTACTGGTGGTAATTGTAGTAGTTGATAACGAAGAATTGAATAAGGATTTTTTTGGTTTGATTCCAATATGGATGGACTTGGACCCATCAAATAATGAGTTTTATAGATAAGCATTTGGGAATTTGTATCTCTCTCCTATTTTCAAATTTAACCATTTTGGGTTACATTCTTGAGTTTGATTTGGAATACTCTTTGTTAATGAGTCACAAAATGGTGGAGTAATTTTCTTACAGGTCTTGAGAATTTTAATGAGTGCAACATGTTTTAAAATTGATGCCATGTCACCTAAAATTTGCTAGGTTATTGTTTTATTAGCCACATAGGCACTGAGACTAACATTGTTAATAGAATGACAAATTGTACTCACTTTTTAAACTTGAGAGACTAATAATACTTACTTGAAACTTGAGAAATTAATTGCGCTCACAAGGTAAACTTTAGGGACTAATAATATAGTTTTGCCTGTAACTTTTATTGTGATTAGCATTGGGAGAAAATTATGATGGAGTTAAGGCCGGGAGGTAGGTTTTAATTGTTATTTATTTTATTTTTATTTTTCTACTGTGATACATATATGATTCTTTTTTCAATCAATTTATATTTTTGACGTAAATGCACTTTTGGTCCCTACATTTTAGAGTTATTTTTATTTTGGTCCTTATGTTTCTATTTTACCGCTTTTAGTTTCTAAAATGAAAAATGCATTTCATTTTAGTTCTTACCATCACTCAATTAATAGAAATATCCTACGTGTCAAACGGAGTGCACTGTTGGCATATTAAATGCTGACATGGCTAATATAACCATGATAAAATGATGACATGGCTAATAAAATAATAATAATAAATTTATGTAATATTAAAAAAATGCCATGTTAGCATTTAATATAATTAAAAAGCTATCTATTTTAATAAAAAAAAATGAAAAAAAAAAAAAAACATAATTGAAACCCAAAATAAACATGAATTTAGATCTAATTACATCTTAAACATGAACACAATCTAGAAAATTTAATCTTAAGAATACAAACTCAGAACACAACTGAAATACAAGATCACAAATACAATAACCTCAATAACACAAGGACACACACAAACTCGAAACCTCCAACAGATCAAATCTATAAATCTAGCAAGGAAACACATAGAATATGTACACCCAAACACACATCAAAGCCTACATATTTACAATTCAAAATTCAAAACACAAACACTTCAACAATACACACATTCATCCAAATTTACACCCATTTTGAAAGCAATCCGAATTTACACACATTCATTAGCTTCTTGCAACCAAACCTAATCAACAAATCAAACCAAAAAATAAAAAAACAAAGAGTCTTAGCCATACCCAAAACAAAAAAGACAAATGAAAATAAAATAAATAGAGAAATAGAAAGGAAAATAAAAGAGGAAGGAAGAGTGATAACAACGGCCATCATTGGTGGTGGTGCTGGTGTGTACCGCCACAGTTACTGATGGTTGGGTTCGTGGGTCTCTCGTCACCTTTCTCTCTAACCCATCCTCTTAGACCGAAACCCCAAGGCTGATGTTCTCAATGGTTCGAACCCTCAAGGCCAAAACCCAAACGAATTCACAGCAGTTACCCAAGCTCACTTTATCTCCTCTGTCAATTCGGATCTCAAACCTCTCTCTTTGAAAATGAGAGAGAGGTACCTTTGACTTTTCATGTTCTGGATTTGGGGAAGAAAGAACGTAAGTGTTCCTCCTGAAAAAATAATGAAAAGTTAATGAAATTTTTTTTATGTAGTTAGATTTTAATGTTTGTTTGTTTGTTTTTTTTTTTTTTTTTTTTTTTTTTTTTTTTTTTTTTTTTTTTCAAACATTATCTAAGATGATTTAAAAAAAAAAAATTAAATTGCTAACTTCACATTTTTTAAATGCCAAATAATTTTTTTAATATTATTTTATTTGACATGCCAGAATTTACTGTGTCAACAGAGGATTCCATTTGCCACGTAGGATATTTCTGTTAAGTAAGTGATGGTAAAGACCAAAATAAAATGCATTTTTCATTTTAGGGATTAAAAGTGGTAAAATAGAAATATAAGGACTAAAATAGAAATGATCCAAAAATATAAGGATCAAAAGTGCAATTACGCCTATTTTTTTTTTTGTTGTTGTTAACTTTTTGGTACATTTTAGACGAAAATACTATTTTAGTTTCTAAATTTTGAAATTACAATCAATCTGATTTTTATATTTTGGTAGCAGTTAATTTGGTCTATTTTATTTTTTAATTTGTAGTCAATTTGGTCTCGACCGTTAATTCACTAACAAAAAAAATGCTTATGTAACAAATGGCATGCACTATGCTTACGTGGCATATAAAATAAGAGAAATGATATGTCCACAACATTTTCACAACAAATCGTAAGTAGTAAGTTGTTACTGGTTGTTATTGTTGGCGCGAAAAAGTAATTTTAGTGTTAGGTTTAAATTTGAACCAATAACAATTAATCACTTATGATTTGTTGTGAAAATATTGTAAAAGTATTATGGACGTAGCACCTCTCATAAAATAATTATAAAAAATCATAATCAATATTAAAAATTACCAAATCAGCAGTTTAATAATTAATAAAAAGACACATTAGAAATGAAAAAAAAAAAAAAAACCCACAATTCTAAACTGATTTTTTAATGGAAAAATAAAAAATGAATTAAAAAAAAAAAACTCAAAATTAAACACATCAAGATCTGAGAAAGAGTCGGCAAACTTTGTTTGTGTGTTTGGATCTCAAGAAAATGAAAGAAAACGCAAGAAATGCAACAGATTTGTGTTACCACCAACTAAACAGAGAGAATCGAACCAATATAACCTTTGATATACTTATACATCACTGAAAAAATATGGATACAAATGCATATGGGTTCTTTACTTTTAGATATGAAGAGGAGACAAAGTTTGCAGAAGATTTCGCGGAATGCAGGCCATGGCCAAGCTTTACGTAGGACGCAGCCAAACACCATGGTTGCCACCAGCAACCACCGCAAGCCACAAACAAATGGATAACGCTCTCTCTCTCTCTCTCTCTCTCTCTCTCTCTCTCTCTCTCAAGGGTTTCTCTCTGTTTTGATTTTCCTTTGATGTGTGCTTTATTGAGATTGTTTATGACTTTGGGTGTCTGGAATGGGGTTTTGATTTAGCTTTCAAAATAGGTTTGGAAATGTGGTGGTCTTTGTGGTGGTAGTTTGCTAAAGAAGGTTGGGTTATGGAATAGAGCAGTGTAAGAAAGGCGAAGAGATGTTGGGTCTTTTAATTGAATTTTTTTCATAGTTTCAAGAAATGGGAAGGGGAGAAAACTCTAACTAAACTATCAATAAAAAGAGAGTGAAGAAGGTGACTGAACAACTACAAAGATTAACACTTAATAAACCCATTTTGGAAGTTTCCAAGCAAGATTGTGACTAATGAATTCCAAATTAAAACAAACCACGCTGGAAAAATTCTGATTCACTTTCACTTTTTTTGGGTCTTTTGCAAACCTTCAATGTTTGTGTGTTTGGATTGCAAGAAAATAAAAGAAAATCATAATTTATTTCTATTTCATTTTGTTTTTCGTTAAAAAATCATTTTAGAGATATGGGTTGTTGTTGTTGTTTGTTTTGTTTTTTCTTAACATGAATTTTTTAATTAATAAAATGTTGGTGATTTTTTATATTATTTTTATATGTCATATAAGCTTTAAGTATTGTAGGGGCTTGGGCCTGGGCGACCAAGAATGGCCCATGTGGCCAAGGCCCAACATTGTGGGGATAGGATCAGTTTGCTGACAAAATGGGCAAGAGTCTTAGGATATAGTTTGGGGTAAATTGTATTAAGCTCGAGCCAAATTGGGCCAGTTCTAACTAGTAAGCCAGAGGGAAGTCGTCGAGATGACAGTCATATTAAGGTTGGCAACTGAGCACTGTCAACGCCTTTAGGAAGTCTCCTGAAGGTGTAAGGATTCCTTAGGATTTTGGTGGAAGTGAAAATGCGAGTGAAGTGGGAAAATGGTAATGATGATAACTCCACTAATGAGAGACTATAAAAGGGAGAAGGTAGTCAACATAAGGGGGTTTAGTTTTGGTATACACGGAGGGGGAGATTGAGAGGGAGAGAGAGAAAACACTAGGGAAACGTTGGGGAAGAAGGGACAAAAACCAGAAAAAGAAAAATGCAAGGGAAAGAGGAAGGAGGGGTGTGTGAGGATAAAGATCCAGTTTGGACTAATCAGGCGAAGTTTAGAGCTCAACTTGTAGGATTGTAAGCCCACATATAAATAAATTAGGGATTGAATTCTACCTGAGGAGGTTTGGGGACCACAAGTATACCAACAGTGGATATTGTTTGCTACAGAGATATTTTTTGTTAGTGAATTAATGATAGAGATCAAATTAGCTACTATCAAAATGTAGGGTCTAACTTTATTGTGACCTTAAAATGTAGGGACAAAAATAGTGCTTTCGCCTATATTTTATGATATATATTCATTTGAATCAAGTTAGCCAATGTTTGGATTTTAAATTTGAATCCTAAAAATTAATTTGGAAAATGTAGAGGTTTTAATGAGGTGAGTAATGATAAGATCTTTCCAATGGAATTAAGCCTTTAAATTCAAATTTAAGTTGTTATTTCTATTGGAAAAGTTTTTAATGAGTGATTGAATCTTTTCTCAAATAAGTTGAGTCATAATATATATACTTGAGAGAATAGTCAGATAGTAAAAAATGTCTTAATACTCTTATTTATAAAACAAAGACGAAAATATCATTTTGGTCCCTACATTTTGGGGTGACGATCAATTTGGTCATTTCATTTTAATAGCAGTCAATTTGATCACCATTATTTTCATTTTGCAGTCAATTTGGTCTCTAAAGTCAACTAACTAACAAAAAATGCTCATATGGCTAACGGATTGCGTAATTGGCGCACTTGAAACTTACGTGGCAAATAAAATAATAATAAAAAATTTTAAATACAATTTTTATAAAGCCATGTCAAAATTTAATTAAAAAAAAACATTTTCCTAAATTTAAAGATTAAAAAAATCCTCAAATTTTCTTGCACTTTCTTGACAACAAAACACAAACCCAGATTTTGACCCAACATAAAATTTCTTTAGTCATTACTCTCCACATGTTTCTCCATAGAAAATAGAGACTAGCCTCAAGTTGATCACCCAACCACCTACCCCCATTGACCACCAGACCCAATTAACCACCCTGACACACCCATGGGTCAATTGGACTAGCGTGACCCACCTAACCACTACCGATTTGTGTTTCACAACCATGAACAGCCATAATCTCTACCTCCCTGTTGCCACCACATATCTATGATTTGTGACCATGCCCGATATATGCTTTCATTCGCAACCACCACAAAGAGAGAGAGAGAGAGAGAGAGAGAGAGAGAGAGAGAGAGAGAGAGAGAGAGAGAGAGAGAGAGAGAGAGAGAGAGAGAGAGAGAGAGAAGTGAAAACGATGGAGTTCCTAGGGAGAAAGAATTGGAAACCCTTATTCTCTCTCATTGAACAAGAACAAAGTTAGTTAATTATTTCTTTAGATCATTCTACAAACCTCCTCTAGATTTTGTTCTTTTCGACCATTTTATGGATTGGTTGCTTACGGAGTTGTTATTTCTTCTTGTTATTTTTTTGGGTAAATTGCAAATTACACCTCTAAAGTTTGAGTCTTTGAATTTTAGACCTTGAAATTTCAAATTTTGGATTTTGCCTCCTAAGTTTTGCGGGTGTTTAAATTTTACATCCAAAAGTTTCAAAATTTGATTTTACCCTTAAAGTTTGAGAGTGTTTGAATTTTACACCCCCAAATTTTGAAAATTTAGGTTGTAAAATCCAAACACCCCTAAACTTTAGAAGTGTAATTTGCAATTTACCCCCTTTTTTTTTCTTGGCCTTATGTTATTTATTTTTATATTTTAGATGATTCTAGATTAGAAATCCAATTTATCATACTGACTTGTTATTTGACTTATTTGTTCATGTGGTTTTATGGCTATGGTTGATACGGACCTTTTTTTTTTTTTTTTTTTAATTTTTTTTAAATTCTTTATCTTTAAATTTAAATGTGCTTTTTAAAATGACATTTAAAATATTTTATTATTATTTCATTTGCTACATAAGTTTTAAATGCGCCAACTATGCAATTTGTCAATCATATAGGCATTTTTTTGTTAGTAAGTTAATAATAGAGACCAAATTAATTGTAAGTTGAAAATAACAGAGACCAAATTGACCACTTGTAAGTTGAAAATAACAGAGACCAAATTGACCACTAGCAGAGACCAAATTAATTGTGACCTTAAAATGTAAGGTCCAAAATAATTTTTTCACTTAAATCAAAAAATAAAAGACAAAATGAGTGTGAAAGACTAAATAATAATTACAATTGATCACAGTATTAATTTAATCTCAGAAATATCTAGACTGATAGGAGACACTATGTAAAATAAGACATTTCATTAGCTCATGTGATTCTGACAGGACTATTTTAAATTTTTAATAGACTTAACAGATCAATCTTTGTAAGTCTATCGTGAAAAACTTTTTATTTTTTCCCTATTCTTTTGCAGTTCTTTTGGGTGCATAGAAGGTGTTTGTTAAAATGTTATATAAAGTTAAAGTCTGTAAGACTTGTTTGTATTTTTCCTTTTCTTTTTACGGTCTCTGAGGGGATGATTCTAAGCTAATACTGTCATTATAGTGATAATGGTAAACGATCATAATGAAATACAGTAATCTGTTAGACTGTCATTTAAGTTTGTCTTACTGTCACTATTTTATCTGTCATATTGATACAGAGATACCATTACAGCAAAGAAAGGTTTTGTTGTTGAAGCGTCTTCATGTTGGTCAAAGTGTGCATTAAATAAACTTAGGGCAAAGTTTCCCCGTGTTACTTTTTATTTTTTTATTTTTTGGTTTTAGTTTGAGATCCCCGTGTTACCGTTGATACGCTTTTCAAATTAAAAAGGGCACTTTATAAATTTTGTTACTTGATTATTATTATTATTATTATTTTACATTTGGGGATGGTGGGTTTCGAATTAAGGATCACTTTATTTACAAAATGACCACATGTCTTTTAAAATAGAAAAATTAGTAAAAATTTTGTGGATTTATTTCCTCTTAGATATTATATTACATCCTAAATGAAATAATAATAATAATATTAAAAAAAGATATTAGTCTCTAAATTTTTAATTTTGCTAATTAAAATTACAAACATATGAAATTGTTTCAATTTGAAATATTGTCCATCTTTTTTCATCATTATCAAACTAAATGCAATATTTTTCTATTCGTGAGGATTGTCCATCTTTAAATAAGTTTCTCTCTACCCACTTTTTAGTGAATGAAATTGATTTACGTGCATGTTTTGGATGAAATATAAAGTTTAATCAATTGGCTTCAAATTGAAATAATTTTATAAATTTCATATTTTTATTAAATAATAGAAAAAACTTGTTATCAAATATAAAATGTGGTATAAATTTTGGGATCTCTTTCTGATAGTATGTGTGGGTCACACATATTATGAAATGTTGGTCTAATGAGAAACTCTCTCATTGAAAGTGAGGGTGTTCGTGGGTTTGATTAGAAGGCTTTTTCAACCTAATCCATCACCGAGGTAGAAAAACCCAACTCACATGAGTCAAATTTGGGTATCCACTGTCTTATTTTTGAATATGACCTCAACCTCCAACAGTTTTGTTATAAGAAATTTTTTTTTTTTTTTCCATTACTGAAAACTTCAAATACAACGTGCTCTATCAATACACATCCTTTCTTTAATAAACTCATGTTCATCCTCTATCCAAACAATTTTTTGGTTTAACAAGATTGAATTTGTTGCCTTATTCCCGAGCTACTTGATTAATTTATTCCTTCCACATATGAAGTAAAGTCATGAATACAATTTTTTAGTTCTTCATGAATTTGTGCCAATGATTAATAATTAAATTATGGTTAAAATTATATCTATAAAAATTAAAGTTGAAATTATAATATTTGAATTAATTTCATACATTGATTTTCCTTTATAAACTATATAAAAATAAGATTCCTCAACCTTGTGTTGTTTGGAAATTATAAATAATTTTTACCACATAATCTACTATTTATATTCTCAATAAAATAATAATTTGATATCTTATAAGCTTATTTACTTAGGTTTTCCTAAAGAGTTGCAACCTGTGTTTAGTGATGCAAAAGGAAAAGGAGGAGGATTCCATACTATATACCTCACACATGTAGGTGTTTTTACTTTATCTGGATGTGTGACGTGAAAAAATTCTGATGCAAGAATTAATGTTTTGTGAAGAAGATGGTTTAGAGTATCAGAAGGAGAGCAAAATATTCTCTTGTTCCGAGCAAAGCCATAGTTGCCAAAGGCCTCGTGCAAGAGCAAAAGACCACGGGGTTGCAGAGGGACAAGAAACATGATGTTTAGTGAGGTTTACGTTCAGCCTAGATTGTAGATCCAAACTCCAAAGTGTAAAACTAGAGAGATCTACAGGCCCAGGAAGAGCTAGCCGAAATTCTTTAGCCCATGTGCAATCTCGGACGATATGTAATGTTAATTTCAGCTTCAGGAGAGACATCGTGGGTTTGAAAACTTTTCCATATGAAAAACCGTAATTTTGTAGCTTGCTTAGCTGTGCAATGTCTTGTTGGGCCGGGCCAAAAGAGGTGATCAGGATTTACTAGAATGTAAGGTGCAGGATGAACTACTATGGTTTCTTGTAAGTCCAATGGTATATTGTGTACGTAGGTGCCATCTACCTAAAACGAAAAGGGAGGCTATAGATCGGTCTTCTTCTCCTTGAGGTTTGAAGAGGACCTTGGATTCGATCTCTTACAGGTCCTTTGGAAGTCAATGATCTGTCAAAAACTTTACATGTTCGCCATCATCAATTTGCCATCTCATTCCCCGAAATAACCATTTTTTTTCCCAAGATATATGACTTTCCAGACACAGTTGGAAAATATAATGCTTTAAGAACTCTGGCCCATAGGCTATTAATTAGGAGAATTAATAAACATACAACAAACTTGATATTGAATGATGTAGAACAGGCAGCACATGCCTTCCTAGAACAATAGAGGGGCCAGAAGTCACAATGCAAGATCCAGAGGGATGCCAATAGAGGCCATAAGGGTGACTGTGTTGGAATTGCATGATATTTGACAGATTGAAGGAAAACGACATTCTGATCCTGACTTGAAATTTCGAGCATCGTCTAAATTTAGGCAAATTTCTTCATTAAAGCCTTGAAAATAGTGTTTTTGCTATTTATAGTAACATTTTCTTTTCCTTAACAACTTTTAGTTTAAAAGTTAAATTAAGTCTCGTCTATTTTAGGATGTCTCTTAGAGATAGTATTTTCAATTTCTACAATTATCTAAAATTTGTTATTTTTGGCAAAAATAACTATTTTGCTAACTAATTACATGATTAGCACGGATTAGGGTTTCCGTATGTTCTCATAGCCGCCCTAAAGTTTCTTTACTTTTTAAACATATTATAGCCTCTAGGGCAATTTAGTTTTCAAATTTATAAAAATACAGACTTTGTTTGTTTCTCTCTAGTGGATTCCTGAATTTTATTACCTTGTGGATTCAAGAAACCCCCTTGTATATTCAAGGAATCTCCTTGTGGATTCGAGAATTTTATTCAGAAGTTAATGTGTTTGGTTTTTTTTTTTTTTTTTTCATTCAAAAAGCAATATGTTTGTTTTCTTGTAGCTTCCGCAACATCATTGATTCAGTAATATATGTTTGTTTTCTTGTAGCTTCCGCAACATCATTGATTCAGTAATATATATATATATATATATAGCAATGTTTTCTAAGTTGTGTTGGAATAATTCCAATACCCACCTGCCTCTTTAGGTTTAGATATATTATCCCATTAAATGGTATGGCATGCCCTATGTTGGTCCGAATCTCCCCACAAAAAGCCATCTTCTCTCTCCTATTTTACAGCTTCCGTTTTCAACTCCACTCCAGTTGTTCCTTTTCCTTTTGTATAAATTTTTGTGAGAGGAATTGTTTTTTGGGTTTTGATATTGTTTTTGGTAGCTGTGATGAGCTTATATATAGATGCATAGACTATAGTCGATTGCTATATTTAATTATCTACTGAGCTTCCTGCTCCTTGCCTATTCCCTGTTAATAATATCTAGTATTACCATATGGAGGCCACATGAAAGTTATTATTAGAAATGAGGTGTGAATGGCAAGGAAGCCAAAATTTCTTACTTCTCCCTGGAACACTTTGTGCTAGTTTTGATTTTTCCCCCTTCATGTACAGCTTCTTTAATTTATTTTTGGTGTAAGGTACTAATGATGGTTGTTTCATTTATTTTCAGGAATCTACCCACTATTCAAACTTAGAGACAATTTTGTGTCCTGCGTTGGAGCCCTTTGAGAGCTATACTGAACTAAATGTTGACAATAACGCAGGTCGAAAGACTCGAAACTAGTAAATCTGTTGGTTGAACATTAAATCAATCTACTATATTTTATGTTCTTCATAGGTGGAAATGGCCGCCATGAAAAACTTCTAGGATTGCTTATGAAGCCCCAACCAAAATTGAAGAACAATATATCGTTTCTTTTTGTTACACTTAACTATTTTTTGTGAATAAAGCTTTACAAATCAATATGACATGTAGCATAGCTTTTAAGAGAGTTTTAACCTATGACGTTCGTCCTGATGATAGTTATTTATCATTAGACTAAGATACCAATTAGTTTTTGGTGTAGACGGGAATTGAACCCCAGATCTCTTATATAATTGTAAAAAACTTTACTAGTTGAACTAACTAGAACCTACAGCTGAGAATAAAAATAAGAGAAAAAGGAAGCTAACAAATGTGGAATGCTCATTTGGCTGCCTATATTTCTATGCATTTATTTCATGCATGCGGACCCAAGTCTACCAATTTCTGATCATTATTAAAATTCACAACTCTCTAAATTGAATGTAAGCCTTGATTTCTTGTCAAACATAAAGAATGAAGTCTCATGTTAATAGGCTACAATTGTTAGTAAATCATTTCAAAAAAAAAAAAAAAATTGACAATATTTTTTGTGAAAAATATAGAAAACCATAAAAAAAATTAATTATTTTTTCATTTTTCATAAAATTAATTATTTATATATATAAAAGCAGAGATCTCATGCATTCTCGCATGAGGTCCTGTCATGTGGCGTTCTAATTTCGCATTTTGCTTATTTATTTTTTATTTTTTTTATCCCTTTTTGTTATTTTTTTTTTACTATTACCAAAAATATCACATTAACTTATTTTAATTGTTATCTCATTAGTCTCTCATTAATTTCCTGAGTTTACAACACATATTTCTCTATTTTTCATGACTTTAGCATACCCACTATTTTAGTATTAAAAACCAAAAGAAAAAAAAAATTTTAAAACAAAATATGCTTATGGAGGAATACTGGAGAAAAAATTAAAATTTTTGTCACATTGTTGCCATTTTTTTTCTATGTGGTTTGTCTCTTTATTTTTAATGTTTAACTCATCGTTGTAATAAAGAAAACTTTATCATTAACTCATTATATGGTATGAGTAGGTTGATCTTTATGATAGATTGCTACTTGCTACTAATTTAATTTTTAATATCTCAAAATGTATATGTTTCTTTACTCTTATTATTAAATTAATTTACTTTTTCTTTATAACATATGTACAACATTATTATCTTAGTATTTTTAAAAATAGCTCCTACTAGTTGTACAAGAGTTCCAATCAGAATATAACACGTGGAAGAGAGAGACCGTTAGTGAACTGGTGTGGTGGTATTAGCCTCCGTTTGAATTGCACTGAAAAGGGGTTGAGTTTGCATCTGGCGTTTTTCTTGCGGGTCCCGTGCATTGTTCACGAGACTAGCAAGTACAATATTCATAAAAAAAAAAAAAAAACTTTAAAACTGAGTCCCACCGGCACTATTTATATTTAAAAATTATTTTGTTACAATATTTTCAATATTCAGTTTTCAATTTTCAGTAATATACGGTATCTAAACCGACTCTAATGTCATAGGTGATCCACTACTTTGCACTTAAGTGACACGGCATTGTTCCTTCATAACGTCATGTTTCACTTAAACAAATACGACACCAACCATCTCGATGATCAGGGGCCTTCTTTCAATTCAGCACTCTTGAAAAACGCGAGCTGCTTCGGTTACAAGTCACAGACTCACAGCAGAGTCACACCTGGATCCCTCCTAGTCCTATGGATACGAATACAATGGAAATAATAGCTTGGAATAGCCAAGGAGTTGTCTCCCAGATTCCACAATAATCAAGATGTGGAGAACGTGCCATGCAAGTCATAAACCAACTAGGTTTTCAGTTTTCTTTCCATGTTGTTGTTGATCCCACTGGATTTTCAGGAGGCCTATGGGTGCTACCTAGAATAATGACGGCTTTTTGACTGAAATCACTTTAGCTAGTGATCATTGCATTCATACTCGGATTAAGGTACAAAATGAATCTAAAGGTCTGTTTGGATAGAACTTATTTTGTTGAAACTGAAAACTGAAACCACTGTAGCAAAATAATTTTTAAATGTGCGAATAGTATCGTGGGACCTATTTTTAATGAAAAAATTGCTGAAAAGTGTAATTTGTGAGTCTGTAAACGGTGCACGTATACACTGTTCACTGTGGAAAGTCAACATTTGCGGTTACTGTTCAATAAACAGTGCATGAACAGTAACTGCGTTACTCCAAAATGTGTGAAAAAAGAAGAAGAAAAGAACGAAAACGCAGCTTCAGTGGAATCCAAACGGACACTAAAATTATCTGCTGTTTATGCTTCGCCCGAAGCAAGTAACGTTTTTCATTTTGGAGACAACTTGAGGATTTTGCAAAAAATGTGAATATTACATGGGTTTTATTAAGAGACTTTAATGAGCTTTTAAATAGTGAAGAAAAATTGGGAGGTTTACCTATTAATTTATATAGAGCTAGGATTTTTTAAGAATGCTTAGATAAATACGGTTTAATGGATTGGGGTTTTCAAGGCCACGATATACTTTGACTAATAAGCATAAGGTTTGGTCGAGAAATATAAAAGAAAGGTTAGATCGAGGCTTAGACTCTCCAAATTGGAAATTTCTATTTCCCTTGGCAATCATTAAACATTTACCCCAAACTTGTTTACACAATCGTCCTATCATGTTGATTTGTGAAGCTAGAAAAGTAAATTGTAAACCTTTCAAATTAAGGTTTACAATTGATCCTAATTTTCATGATTTTATTCGTGGTCAATGGTCATCGGCTTATTTGGCTTTATCATCAAATACACAAGTCAAACTTTCAATACCCGTTTATTTGGTATACAAATAGTTTTGGTCAACAAACCTAGTATTTTCTTACATAATTTAGAACACAGCCTAACCAAGATTAATTATAAATATATTTTGGGTCAAGAATTTCTCTTTTGGTCGCTGAAGTCTAGGGTTACCTGGCTGTCTCAAGGGGACACTAACACTAAGTTCTTCCATTTATCCACGCTATAGGATTGTTGCCATTAAGGATGTAGGGGGATTGTGGTTGGTAGAAGGATTGCTTGAACATCATATTCAGGGTTTCTTCCACAATCTTTTTAGAACATTTAACCTGGTTTGTTCTAATAGCCTTCACTCTCAATCTCTTTCTTATAATTTGTACTCCCATATTTCCAAAATTTGAGCTCTCTACTGGATGTGTTAGAAATCTTCCATAATTTAAAAACTATGCCTCCTTTAAATTAAGGCCCCTGGCCCTAATGAATATCATTCTATTTTTTTTCAACATCATTGGGATATTCTGAGTCCTAGTATTGTTGCTACTATTCAAGGAATTTTCCTAACCAGTGAAATTCATCCAAATTGGGGTTGCAAAAATCTTGTACTTATACCTAAGATAGAACACCCAGAGATGATCTACCAATTTCATCCTATTAGTCTATGTAATATGTTATATAAACTAGTAGCTTTTATCACTTAAGAGTCTCAAACCTTTTCTTGTGCTGATGCTATAAATACATGCTAGGCTGGATTTGTTCTTGGGAGATGAACATGCAACAATGTTATTTTGGTTCAAGAAATCATTAGATCTATTAAACGAAAGCGGGTCAAAATTGGTTTATAGCCCTTAAACTTGATCTTGAAAAAGCCTATGATTTTCTAGAATGGATTTTTATTCAAGACATTCCAGAATATTTCAAGTTCCCGAACTCCATTTTGAGCCCTATTATGAATATAATAAGATCTTCAAAATTTAATATTATCTGAAATTGAAGTTCTCTTCTGAAAATAACCCCTTCCAAGGGCATCTATCAAGGTGAACCTTTATCGCCCTATATTTTTATTCTATGTCTCGAAGGACTTTCCATTATGTTTGAAGAGGAGGCTTGATATCATAAAATTGTTCCTTTCACTTTTCACAGACAAATTCATATTTCATACTTGTTCTTTGCTAGCTGATGACATTTTTTTGTTCACAAAAGCTTCTACTCAGTGTTGCCGTTGGCTTAAGGATATCTTATCTAAATTTGTGCATGCTCTAGCCAGATCATTTGTACCAATAAATCTAAAATGTTTTTTTTTCTCGAAATTTTCACCGTCGTGATAGTCTTTATCAGTTTATCGACTCTCTTTGAGATTTCTCCCACTACAGAGTTAGGAAAGTATTTGGGAACTCCTATCTTTACCTCAAAGAGAAGTATTCATACTAACCAATTTATTGCAGATAGGATTTATCACAAAATTGAAGGATGGCAATCTAAATTCCTATATGTGGCTGGTCGTGTTACTTTAATTAAATCCACTTCTAATACCATAGCTATCTTCTCGATGCAAACAACACTCCTTCACCGGAAAATTTGCCAAAATATAGATAAATTAAACTGGAGGTTTTTGTGGGGAGATTCGGACCAACATTGGGCATGCCATACCATTTCATGGGATAATTAATATATCTAAACCTAAAGAGGCGGGTGGATTGGGAATTATTCCCACACGACTTAGAAACACTGCTATATATATATATTAATGAATCGTTGGCTTCACATATCTGGAAAGCCATATATCTTGGAAAAAAGAAATGGTTATTTCGGGAATGAGATGGCAAATTGATGATGGCAAACATGTAAAGTTTTGAACAGATCATTGACTTCCAAAGGACCTGTAAGAGATCAAATCGAAGGTCCTCTACGTACTTCAAGGAGAAGAAGACCGATCTATAGCCTCCCTTTTCGTTTTAGGCAGATGGCACCTACTTACACAATATACCTATGCAACTACCATTGGACTTACAAGAAACCATAGTAGGTCATCCTGTACCTTACATTCCAATAAATCCTGATCACCTCTTTCGGCCAGTCCAACAAGACATTGCACAGCTAAGCAAGCTACAGAAATACGGATTTTCATACGGGCTAAAGAATTTTGGCTAGCTCTTCCTGGGCCTAGATCTCTCTAGTTTTCCACTATGGATCTACATCATGTTTCTTGTCCCTCTGCAACCCCGTGGTCTTTTGTTTTTGCACAAGGCCTTTGGCAACTATGGCTTTGCTCCTTCTGATACTCTAAACCATCTTCTTCACAAAACATTAAATCTTGCATCAGAATTATTTCACATCATACATCCAGATAAAGTAAAAAACACCTACATGTGTGAAGTATAGAGCATGGCATCCTCCCTCTTTTCCTTTTGCATCACTAAACATAGGTTGTAGCTCTTTAGGAAATTTGGGTAAATAAGCTCATAAGATATCAAATTATTATCTTATTGAGAATATAAATAGTTGATTATGTGGTAAAAGTTATTTATGATTTCCAAACAAAACAAGGTTGAAAAATATTATTTTTATAGTTTATAAATGAAAATTAAATCAATGTATGAAATTAATTCAAATAATATAATTTCAACTATAATTTTTATAAATATAATTATAATTATAATTTAATTATTATTCATTGGCACCAATTCATGAAGAACTAAAAACTTTTAGTCAATGACATTTACTTTCATATGTGGAAGGAATAAATATGAAAATTCCTTTATTTTATTTTATTTTTCTTATAACTAAACTGTTGGAGGTTGGGGTCATATTCAAAAATAAGACAATGAGTACCCAAATTTGACTCATGTGGGTTGGGTTAATTTCTACACAGGTAATGGTTTAGGTTAAGAAACCATTCTAATAAACCCATGAACACCCTCACTTTTAAGGAGAGAGTTTCTCATGAAACTAACATTTCATAATATTTGGGACCCAAACATACTATCATAGAGAGGTCTCAAAATTTATACCACATTTTATTTTAGATAAAATTTTTTTTCTATTATTTAATTAAAATATGAAATTTATAAAATTATTTCAATTTGAAGCCGATTGATTAAACTTTATATTTCATCCAAAACATGCATGTGAATCAATTTGCCATTCATTAAACAGGGGGTAGAGAGAGAGCTTCATTTAAAGATGGACAATCCTCACGGATAGAAAAAGATTGCATTTAGTTTGATAATGAAGAAGAAAGATGGACAATACTTCAAATTAAAACAATTTCATAAGTTTGTAATTTTAATTAGTAAAATTAAAAATTTAGAGACTAATATCATTTTTTTTAATATTATTATTATTGCATTTAGGATGCAATATAATATTTAAGAGGAAATATTATAGATTTTGTTCTTTCTAAGTTTTTATAGAAAGTTTCTTTTTTCAAGTGGGTTAGGATCTTCGTTAAGGTTTTGGATCCTAATTTTTTCTATTGCTATGTGCCTATGTCATCATCAGCATATTCGTCGTGAATGGATCTTGGCTTTCTAACCTGAGTTTTGGGATTTATGTTTGGTAATTCCCAAATTGGGTTTATATTCTTAATCATACCTCTAGTCACTACAACAAATTTGACTTTTTTCAAGGGTCAAAACCCTTAAAAAAAGTATTAAAAACCCTTGAAAAAAATTTATTTTAAGAGTCCAATTGACCCTTGATAACCTTCGAAATATATACCGTCGAAAAAGAAATTTTAACGGCCTTCGTGGCCCTTAAAATAAGTGCTCTAATCTTATTTTGAGGGTCAAGAGACCCTTAAATAACCTTTTACCAAGGTTTAAAAAAATTATATCTACAACCCTTGATAAATAAGGTTATTTAAGGGGTCTCTTGACCCTCAAAACAAGATTTTATTTTATTAAAAAAAAAAAACACAATCATGCACAAATATATATATATATATATATATATACATACACAAAAATTCATAATTGTATGAATTTATATGAAACCAAAAGTCAGATTAACCCATCAATATTTATATGATCTAATTCAACAAGAGTTTTAAATTGTAAAAACAAGGTTCTTTGCACAATCTGACATGATAGTAGGTGAACAGAACAAATCCTAATACATCATATATAAGGCCAAAGGTAATGAAAGGAAATAAAAATTGGTTACATGCACAGCTTTATATATGTGTCCCTTCCCAAATTCTAAATTCTTCACATGTTTTCTTATATTAGCAACCCAAATTAACAGCAAAGCCACCTGAAAAAAACAAAAATGGAAATTTCACAATCAGACTAAAGGAACAGAATATCACAACATTGAACTTTCAATAGAAAAACAAAAAAAAAATACAGAAATTAAGGGTTACAGTAAACACATAATGAATCTATCTGAAAACTTCTTCATGGGCAGGTACCTCATGATCATCCAAAAGCCGAAGGGAACCAGATTCACGATTCAAAAGGTCAACAACAGTCTCATTGTAGATCTCTAAAGCAGAAACCCTCACAACAAAATCCCTCTCCTGGTGCTGCGAGATTGAAATAATTTTACACAAGGGGGAACAGATATAAACTCAACTTGAAAAATCATAAGATAGTACAAGATTATACATAATAGTAAGCTATGAGATTTAACATGCATGTTTGTCCTTCAGAAGATAGTATGTTTCAGCTTGATTTACAAGTGTGTAATTATTTATGATATTTTTCAATGAAAAGGGGGGCCCCAGAAGAACTTACATTTCTGATATGTTCATAGATATCCTTAATAGCATTTTCTGTGATTCCTTTCATGGTATAAGTCTTGCCACTGCTAGTCTGCCCATATGCGAAAATTGTTGCTGCAAAAAAAGGTGGGGAAGTACTTAGAATCGGCCAAAAGAACCAGTTATCACTCGAGAAACATAATTAAAATTACAAGTTGCTCGCTAAATAAGCTGCAGCTAACCATTAATTCCAGTAAGTGCAGATAGAGCCACATCCTTAGCACCTTTTTCATAAACCTTCTGAGCCGAGCATGTAGGACTAAAAACTTTATCTGTCACATTTGAATAACAGAAAGCAAACAAAAATCCCATTTCATTTATCAATCCCCCAATAAATAAATAAGCAAAACACTCGTTATTGTACATCATCTATACACATCGTTTCATGTGTTAAGTGTGGACATACTTAAAAAATGTGGACAACGCATGTGAAATTATGGACACTTGTGTGTACAAAAGTGTACAATAACGTGAACATTTAAAAAAAATTAGTCAATTTAGATATAACAGCATATATATATATATATATATTCCAAGGTGAACACTTGTAAATCAAGCTGAAACACACTTTCTTCTGAAGGACAAACATGCATGTTAAATCTCATAGCTTACTATTATGTATAATCTTGTACTATCTTATGATTTTTCAACCACTAAGGCATTTAATATGAAGTAACTTCACAATGAAAGACAGTTTTGTAAACTTGTAATCTAGAAAAAGTTTCTGCTCGTTATCTCCTAGTTTCAGAAAAAAGTTAGCTGCATCATCATTAGGCTTTTCAGTACTGTCACCACTGGAATCTCCAGCTACACAACTGGCTGCATTAAAGGCTGCACAATAATCTTCTACCATCTCACTCAAGCCATCCCCGTCTGACTCATCATCACTATCCAAACTATCACATGTTTGAAAATGTCTCTCCTCACCATGTCTAAACCAATGAGTATAACTTGGGAGAATACCAATAGTAAGCAAATCAGCCTCAACATCATCTCTGGTCTTTGCAAAGTAGTTATTGCATTTCTTACACGGACAATAAATTTTATCCCCCATTGTTGTATGCTCAAATGCAAAATCAAGGAAGTCTTTAATTCCTTGTCTATACTCAAGAAGAGCTCTATTCCTGAGCTTTACCCAATTCCGTTCCATCTAAAGTTGGATTAAATTTTTTTTTTAAATCTTCAATGAGGGACACACCTTAAGTTGTCCTCAACCAGAAAAGAGTACTAAATCCAGTGGAAAAGCCTGCAAAAAAGAATATTTCAATGTAGAGTTTGAGACATTATATAAATCCAGTGGACATTATATTTCAAAGTACTTGATGATCTTAAGCTCTAAGGATATGATACAAGAGGAACCAGAAACAATCTACCAACCCACTGTTTCTATGACTAGAAACAGTTTTTTTTTTTTTTGGTGAAAAATTTATTTGGTCATTTAGAAAGTGTATTTACTATTTAGTGCATATATGTGTTAATGCAACAAATCAGAAACTCATTGGCAAGCTGAGCAGAAACTTTTCAAGAAGTGACTGCTAAGAACTGTCAGAAACTAGACAACAAGAACAGCGCAAAAATAGTATAAGTAAATATCAAATAATGGAAGATCAAGGGGATTCTAACAACAAACATCCAAAGTGCATTCATTTACTTGTGTAGAAGCCCACAGTCATGTCCTAAAACAGGTATTTATGAACAAAATGAGAAACAAGAAAAAGAAACAGAGGCTTGGGAACTTGGCATGTATCCTATCCAACCAGACAAATAAAGCTCATACAACAAACTAATCCAACGTATATGTTTGCATTGATTCAGAAACAGGGCCAAAATTCTAAGAAATTTGAAAACTAGACAAAAACAAGATGGTTAATATCTGAGGCACCAACTTAGTTGCATTAATCATTATTTAATATAATTTCTCAGCACTCTGCAGCTTTTATTTATCAATCTCAATACACCTAAAACGATTTCCAAATTTAGATTTTGACTTCATTCATTTTGCATTGGAAATACATTCCCAATAGAAGAAAAGTTATGTTGCATCAACACATCTTATAAACAAACACAAGCTAATATTCAGTCTCTACTCTATCATCACCAAGAACTTTATCAACTAATATTATTCCAATGATTAAAACCTTATGTCAACAAGAACTCAGATTGTCAAATTGATCATTTTAAATTGTTGGGATAACTCACCTGCCCAAAAAATGCACTGATAGAAGTTGTAGCAAGTCCAAGTAAGCTGCAAAAGAAGAAATAATAGAATCTAGTCAACTGCCAAAAGAGCGAACAAAAAGGTAACAGTCTGATGCTTTCAGTGAGTAAAGGTAACACAGAATGAATTCACCCAACTATTATTAAAAGAGTGATAAGCATCCATAATATTAAGTGGAAAGACGATCTGCTGTCTAACCCACTCTGTAGACTTATTCAGTCCATTCCACAGCACAATCATAATTCCAGGAAGGTAAAAGAAACAGTATTTTATATGAGACAATAATAGTGTCCTATTTCCTACTTCAAATAGGACACTCTACTGCAATCTATAAGTGAATTTGGCTAGAAGCAACCATAGCAATAGCACATAGCAATCTCTCTAGTAAATTTACAATTAATGAAAAGTGAGAACAATAGTTTATCAAGACTATCCACTATCATGTCAGGTATACAACTATCTTATGCACATAAAAGCAAGCAGACTCACCATACAACAGAAAAAATAAATAAATAAATAAAATTGATAAAAAGGCATGCTATTTATATAGCTTTCCTGTTGCACTTTTTACTTAACCCTAAATAAATAAATAAATAAAGGAGAATTGTTACCTTTTTGTTATATTTAAAATCATTTGGGAAGAAAATGCAGAGGCAGGTTGAAAGAACAGGGAGTCTTAACCAATAGAAACAACTTATTGGGGCCTAATAAATGACAAGAAAAAATATAGATCTTTTATTTTTGCTAAGTAAAAAAGAAATGAGGATTAGCAAGACAAAACTCATTCAATTAACTACCTGGATTGGAACCAGATCTAGCACCCTTTGAGATCAGCGACCGAATAGCCGGTCAAACAGAAATATTTATAATTCTATTGGAGCCCATCCTTTTCAACCATAAAATATGAACCAAAGCACTGGAAAAAAATAAATAAACAAGAAATAAAACTAAATTTGCCTTAACCATTCTGTTATCTAAACAAAAACCTATGTCCATTCCAAATTACCATCAAAAGAAAAACCGATAGCATTTCAATAAACCCATCATCCCAAACACAATGTTTAAAATAGTAAATTACGAATTAAGGTCCTTTGAGTCTCCAAAGTTTTAGGGTAACTCCACTCTGAAATTGTTAAAATACTACTATTTCACTATAAACCCAAGTAAGCTTTAGGCACTACTAATATTCCTCTACTACTACTATTTCACTATAAACCCAAGTAAGCTTTAAGCACTACTAATATTCCTCTACTACTAAACACAAATTCCCAATAGCTAACAATGATACCCAGTAGATCCGTACAGTTCAAAGTCAACACTCACCACCCAAGCTAACAAGTTGGACGATGCAGATTGAAATAAACACACACACACACACACACACACACGGAGAGAAAGAAAACTAAATTTGAATACACAAACACAATAAATCAAGTCTTAGAGAGTGTCTACAAAAACTCAATCAATATTTGTATGAAAACTGTAAAGGAAACAGAGATTATGATTTGAAATCGAATAATGAAATTGCAAAGGTCGAACAATTAGAAATCGAAATAGGGAAATCGATGATGAGCTCAGTTTTCTGAGAAATGTGAAACGAAAATCATGGGGAAATCAATGAAAAAGTGTGGGTAAACCAAAAAAACAAAAAAATCAAAGACGAAATTAGGGTTTGTGATTCGTACCTAACCGGAGCTGAGAAACACAACGCCAAGAGAGAGGAAGAGTCACAAAACCGAGATCGTACCTAATCGGAGCTGTGCGATTACATACCCAATCGATGATCGTCGAGCTCTATGAGATCTCCATGTGCTCTGTGAGATTTCTTAGTTTCAGGCTTTCAACGAAAGAGTGATAAGAGCTCTGTGTTTCTTGGTTACGTTTGGGCTATATTTATAAATTTTGTTAGGCTTTTTCAAGGGATGACAATTTTGTTGTGGGCTTTTTTCAAGGGCTGAAAATTTTGTAATTTTATATCAAGGGCTGTGGGCTGAAAAAACTGACGTGTTTTTTTTTTTTTTTTTCACATCTATTTCAAGGGTGTTTTAATTTATTTTGAAGGTCTAAATAACTTTTGAAATAAAGTTAAGTAATATATCCTGCCGCATTTGTATTTATAGGTTGTATCAACAGATTTTAGTAAACCCTTGATAAAAGAGGGTTGAAATAACTAAACTTTGTTGTAGTGAGTCTATCTAGCTCGTTGTATAGGTACATGATATCATATGATTATGATCTTCTAAATTGCTGGTTCTCACAATTATCTCTTCATTGTTCTTAAGGGTATTCTTTTCATAAGCCTTCATCAGCATGCTGATGATATGAAACATCAAGATGTTTGGTATTTTATGTTTGTGGTACCTATGGTCTTATTAAAGCCTTTATAGGCCTTTGTGGCTACGATTAGCTTTATATTTTTGGTAGCTTCTGTGGTTAAGGTAAACCCTGGAAGTATGCTAAATTATCAGCAAATTGAAGTGCTATTCCGGATTGAGATCCCATGCAATACCCTAGGTATTGCATGGGATGCAATACCTCAAATCCTAGCCTTCTATTCAATCTAACGCTCTAAAACAACTCCACGTCATCAATCTGCGTGACTTAGAAGAAAAAAATTTAAAAATTAACTCTCATTCATTTTTTTTTGGGTTCTATTCATATCTCTTTCTGCAACTCTTCACTCCTCAGTCCACTCCTCTGTTCTTTACTTCTCTCTAAATTTCAAAATTTTCAAAAAATCCCATTGTTGCTATTGCTGCTACCACTCTCACGCCAAACCACCATCATCGCATGGACCAAGTCTCAAACTAGTCACCATTGCGCCACTCACCAGCCACTGTTGCGGTCTTTCTCTCCCCAACGATCTATCAACCCCTGCTACGCCTTCGCCTGCTCCACTGCCTATCATCTCCAAACTGCACCGTCGGCACAGTCACTTCTCGGTAAGTTCTCTCTCTGATTTTTCATAAATATCAAAAGAAAATAAATTGATATTATAATTTTTCTTTTATTTTAGTTGGTTCAGATAGTGGGTCTTTTGGTTGTGGAATTTATGGGTTCTTTTAATCTGGGTTTTGTCTTTTTATAAAGTTGTGATTTTTAAAATTTTTTTTTTTTTTCATTTTCATGGTGTTGATTTGTACTAAAAGCCAAGAAATTGTTGATGGCTATATTGTTTTACCCTACTATGGGTTAGGTTATTTATTTATTTATTTATTTTTTGTATAAGTTTCACTTGTTGGTTTTTCTATTTGATGGTATGGGTTAGGATGGAAAAAATGAAGAATTTAGTCCGTAGTTGATGTCACTGAGCCAAGTAATACCAATTAGAATTTTTTTTTTCATTTTTTTTTTTTTTTTACGTGTTGCTCTCATAGTTACTTCAAGAGAAGATTGCTGTAGTTTGAGTTTTTGGGTTCATGGTTCTCCTTTGAAAACTTCTTTGTTTTTCTTATTAATTTCACCCATTAATTTGTTACTAGTTCTATCATTTCTACTAACTCTTAATAACACCCAAATTCAATCTGATGAGGAAGGCTTCATATATGTGCAAGTGTCATACTTGGTCTTGATTTTGCCAAGGATGTGCTCATAGACAAGACTGCTTCTTCTATTATTCTTGTTCGACTACCTGATATTGTGAAGTTTGTGAAAATACCATTTGTTGGCAAATAGAATATTTTTCTACCTAATATTAGAATTTATCATGTTAATATTGCCTCCTTAGTTCTTCTGATGTTAATACTGCAGAGATATGCATTGTCTTAGTTGCTTCAGGTGCCACTACAAATTTGAGCATGAGTTGGCAGTATTCCTACATCACTTAGGTTGGTTCAAGTTGCAACTACCCGATGGGGTGCATCTGTTCAAGTATACAACAGCTAGGCTAACTTTTGCTCTAATTGCAGTAAATTATAGATAAATTATTGAATTATTGTAGATGTAGTTTTTCTTCTATTGGGTTGCCTTTGTCATGGTATTTGCAATATGTTTTTAGCCAAGCTTTAAATAAGGGCTGTTCTGATTTCGAAAGGTTTGGGTTGTGTGGGGCATTAGAATAGTGCTTATATATAGCTTATGTTTCAAGTTCCAGTCAAAGTGTTGGTCTATTTCACTTGAAACCAATGAATCATATAAGATTTTTGCAAGTAAATTGAGGATTGGTCTTCTAAGATGTTACTGTATTGATTGAAACTTGTTTTTGAACATTGTAGGATGATAGAACATAGAGATCCAGCCAAGCTATATTGCCAGAAAAGGTTTTGAAGCATTCATTATGGATTGATATCTTGACATTAGCAAAACTAATTTTCAGTTTTATTAAAGTTTTAGACCCGATATGAGTGAACTTCTACTTACTTTAAACATGTATTGTGACAAAAAAGACTTGCTTGAGTATTATGGTGTATTATCTAATTTTGACACTTGAGTGTCCTAGTTTATGTATACAAAAACCATTACAATGATGTATAGTACAAACCAAAGAGAATGTAATAAAATGCAATTATTCTTTTCTTGATATTTCAATATCTGTAATGATTTTTATGAGTTATCTTTTGAAATGTTACCAAGCCATTAGCCAATTATGGTAGTTTTGATTTCATAAAAAGGATGATAAGAGACTTTTCTTTAAAATTTTTTTTCATCAAAATCAATAGATAGCAGATAATTGAGTAACCAATTTAGTGACAAATGCAATATTAAAACAAACACATTAAAAAAAAAAAAATTTGTTCCAAAAGAGTACAAATTCCATTGAAATGTATTCTTTGATTACAAGGCCAAATAACAAGATAACAAGAGTTCTATTGAAATATAGACTTTGATTACAAGACCAATTTCCTAGTAGAATATATAATTTCCACACTAAGAAAAGAGGAAAAAAAATGTGTTTGCTTCAAGATCATATTCTTCATTGATCTCAAGTGGCTTGACTATGGTAGCCCGTTAGTGCTAGTCTTTACGTAACCTTATTGAGCCACCAATTTAGAAAAATCAGGTTTAGCACTCAATTGCATCCAAAAAATCATCTGAATAGTGGATATAAAAAATTAGCAACCTTTAGTATTGTGACTCACTGTAATAATTCTTTCAAATTCAGACTACATAGAAGATAATATTGAAAGGTTGAAAATATGCTAAGAAAAACAAGAATATTACTATTAAGATGATGAACGGACTTGAAGGGGGGATTTATATCAAGAGCTAGCATAGCTAGCCAATGAATACACTGAACTTAGCAAAGAAACAACCAATTTTGTCTGTACATGAACTATCAAACCTACATTACAAGGTTTAAGTGCTATCAATTTCAAGTATTACTATAAATTGAGAGCACATTACCACAAAAATGCTGTAAACCAAAGCAAATTATGCATATTTAATGACACATTGAAAGGCATCAGTCTTTAGCACCTTTTGTTTACTACCAATTTCAAATTTCCTACTATCACTACAACAAGAAATCATGCCCATGGCCTTTAGCTCTTACTATAGCTTTCCAACAAGCTACATCAAAACCAGCCCAGATTACTACTAGTAAGATCACAACCAACAAATATAAAAGGTAATCATTCCACTAATGCTACATTACCTGTGCACAACAAAATCTACCTTTTCAACTTTGAGAGGTCTCCAATGGAGACTCTCCATCATCAAATCTAATGCCATTTAACTGCAAATGAACACATTTGATAGTTTTTAGACCCCTTAAAAACACAATTAGATTAACCTAGGTAATTAGCCAAATTGTTATTTAGTCCAAATTAACAAATCTAGGTTATCACAATCAAAACAATCATATCATGCAAAACAGCGGAAAGATAAATAAGACAATGATATGATCACCTAGGAAACCAAACCAGTAAAAACCTGAGGAGGATTTAACCTAGCTATCCTCAAGGTAAACCTGAATCCACTATGAAAGAATCGAAGTTGTTCAACAGGACTTAGACTACTAACATCCTATTGCTACCCACCAGTAGAAACTTACTGACACGACCACGTGCAAGCTCCGAAACCACGGACTCCTTCTTTCTTGAATTCTCCAGCAAGTACAAGCACACCCGCTTGTGTTTCTTTAAGTTCTTATGGCAGCAACTGAATGATCATCAAGCTCTTGAAGAAATCTCCTTCTTAATAATCCTAAAGTTGTGTAAAGGAAAGCTCCTCACAGATCTCACAAGAGATTTACACAAACAAAAATATGACCAACACTAAAACGTGGTTAGGATTTGTCTTATATACCTGGGGTAAATTACAAAACCCTAAACGTTTTAAAACAAATTAGGACTGAGTTGGAATTCTGTAGAAAATGCATTTGACTCGATTTTCGATTGATCGAGCCTAAGCTTCGATCAATCGAACCAAGCCGGGAAGCATAATTAATTTTTGCATCAGCTTATTCCAACTTTACATAAATGAACCAACTTTGAGCAAGTCTAAACATGACTAAACATCTTTTTTTGATCATGGTTTGCCAAAAATACACATTAAAGTTTTAAATACATAAAATCCTATGTCTTTAGAACTTAACAACATTAAAATGCTGTATAAATTTAGAACTTCAAATTGATGCAAGTTTTGTAATAATGAATTATTCTAATCACCAATAGATTTTGATATGCTTAATCTTCTTTGCAATACCCTACTTAAAAAAAAAAAAAAAAAAAATCAAGTCTCTAAATTGTCCATATATATCACCTATGTGTCCAACTTAAGTTAAATAAAGGTATTCATAGTGCCTTTCAAGTTCAATAATGAAGAAGCATTAAAATTCTATTCAAGTTCATAAATGTTAGGACATATGTGTTTCACGTGTTAAGAACATATGTCATGATTTTATGTAATTGACTTATCCTTTGACAAAACGCACTTTACTTGTATTTAGGTAGATTTATGATGTCTTTAAATACTTCAAGAAACCTTGTTTCAAGATCAAGTATTGAAGCCTTCAAGTCTATTCAAGAAAACAAGTTCAGAGTGCAAAATCATTAAAGCTCGACAGTTGGCTCGACAGCTGCATCTATCGAGCTTAAGGAAGCTGTTCTACAATCGGTGTACTTGACACCTTCTCGACAGCTACTCGACACCTGCTATCTGTCGATGTTTAAGATTTTCAGAATTTCAATATGATTTTCTTGGGATCCGTGAATGTGTCTTTGCTTTCTTTTCTCCTAACCCTAGACATATAAAATGATTAGTTTAAGGGCCGTCAAAGAGTTCACAAGTTGCACAAGTTTTGAGCAAACTCTGTTCAAGCAAATCGTGACCGGAGATGAAGTTCTTGCCCTAGTTCATCTCTTTCTTTTGAAGAAGTTGCTGTGTATGTGCACCGTAGGGTTTTGTGACCAAGCATCTTCTTGATCTTCATCGTGTGGATGAATTGAAGAACTTTGCAACCAACAACCTTCTTAGTTGGTGATTGAAGTCGCGTACTGGGATCCGCGCAATTGGTTAGTCACGTACTTGGGAGTCGTGCATCGAAAGGGAAACTGTTACTACAGAATAAGTCCAATTGGGTATTGGGGTAAGGGTTCAACTGTAGGTTGGTAAGGTACTTGGATTCCTTTACTTGTAACCGCTTGTTGTGATAATAGTGGAGTTTCGAGAGTGGTGACCTGAAAATCACCCGGTGGGGTTTTTATCGTTAGGTTTTCCCCATTCGTAAACAAATTACCGTGTTATTTATTTTCCGCTGCATATTTAGTTTATTGGTGATTTGTTTGTGCTACCACGCGTTTGCATGATAAATTAATTAATTAATAACTTGGCTAATTAATTAATTAATTTCTATCACAAGAGGTCATTCAGTTTGTGGCCTATTAATAAATAAATAACCCAACCCATAACAGCGCAACAATGGCTTGTGGGTGGCGCAATGGTGATTGGTTCGAGACTTGGTCCGTGCAATGATGGTGGTTTGGCACAATAGTGGTAGCGGCAATAGTGACTAAGGGATTTTTTGAAAATTTTGAAATTTAGAGAGAAGTAGAGAAGAGAGGAGTGAAGAGTTGCAGAGAGAGATATGAACAGAAAAAAGAAAAAGAAAAAAAAAGAAAAAGAATGAATGAGAGTGAATTTTTTTTAAAATTTTTCTAAGTCACACGGATTGATGACGCGGATTTGTTTTAGAGCCATTAGAATGAATGGAAGGCTAGGATTTGAGGTAGTGCATCCCGTGCAATACCCTAGTTAATGTACGGGATCTCAATCCTGGTATTCCTAGAAGCTTTTTGTCAAATGTATCACTTCTAGGGTCTATGTCAATTAATAAGATACACGCTATGTTCAATCTCTGCCTATGGTCTATGTAGACCTTAATTCTTAAGTACAATTCCTTGCTAATAGCGAGGTTCTCAGTGCAATGGGTCATCTCATAGGCTTGGCTTTTTGGCCAATTTCCTTTAACAAAAAGTCTAGAGGTAACTTGCCCTTTTCGAGTAATTTCTCAACTCTTCCAATTCATAGAAGAAAAGTTTTCCCATCTTAATGTATTTGTGATTCTTCTTTCTTGAAACTTGATTCTCCAATCAGTAGCTGTATTTTCTAAGTTTCTCATAGCTCTATCTTCTCCTAGGTTTTCCTAGACCGTTGTTTATAATTCTTGTAGTAGTGCTAGAATTAGTAGCTTTTTAAGTATTGTTTTGCAACAAACTGACATTGAGTTGGTTTTTGCTATTTTGTTAGGGTTTTAATCTCTTATGAGTCTTGGGTATAATCTATGATTTTAATACTACAATATTAGTCCCTCAAATTTATCCTATGTATGCAATTGGCCCCTCAAGTTTCAAGCGAGCACAATTAGTCCCTCAAATTTTAAAACTAAGTTATATTAATCATTTTCCTAACTATTGTTAGTAGTGCTACTTATGTGGCTAACAGAACAATGATTTGACATTATTTTTAATGATGTGACATTTTTTATTAATAAAAATTACAAAATTAATTTACACATTAAAAAAAACAGTATTTGCAACTAATTTGCAAACCAACCCACAAGAGAAGGGGCGACTGATTGCTGCCAGTGATAACCCAAGAACAAAACCAAAATTAAAAAACTCTATAATTTCTTTTTCCCCAGAAAAGGTCATCACCTCAAAATGTTGTAAGGTTTGGTCAAACACAATCAAACCTAGTTGAGATCACTAAGACACTTTTAAAACTATTGTTCACACTTCCATTGTAGAGATCGAAGACCAAGATGGCGTGTTTAGCGACAAGGACAAGGGTCAATGGTTGTTCTCACACAGTACGAGGAGGAGGCTCGTTGTCTTTGAGATCAGAGGCTTTGTTTTTTCCAAAGGTATTAGTGGTACGAATGGGTGAGGCTAAGGGTTTGTCGGTGAAAGAAATGGCAGTGGAGCCAAAATTCAGAGGGACACAAAGGAGAGAGAAGCATCTGACGGAGATGATAAAGAAGAAGCTGAATAAATCATCAACGAAAAGTTGTCGGAATTTGAAGAAGCTTTGATAGAGAAATGTAGAGGATGAAAGGGAAGAGCAGAATGAGAAATTGAGGATTTGTAAGAGGAAGTGAATGTAGAGAGAGAAGAGGAATGAGAAATTGATGGGATCGAAGCCAAGGGCAAGATGCATAGAGAAGAGGTTACCACCATTAGAGAGAAAAGGGGAGAGAGAGAGAGAGAGAGAGAGAGAGAGAGAGAGAGAGAGAGATGAAATCACAAAATCAGAAAGGAAAGAAAGTAAAAGAAGGGGAAGATTGGGAAAGGCGACAATCTACAAATAAATTAAAATATTGAAGAAAGGAAAAAAAAAATTTAATAGCAAAATGCTGGTTTAGCAAAAGGACTAACAGAATGACCGATACAACTCAATTACTACTGAATCAATAATTTGCATGAATCAATAAGTGTTTGCTTGAATCAATAAGTGTTTTTTTTTTTTTTTTCCCACTTTCTCAGCTTGCTAAACCAGCATTTTATTTTGAAATTTTTATTAATAAAAAAAGGCCACATCATTAAAAAAAATGTCAAGTCATTGTTCTGTTAGTCACATAAGTCATACCACTAATGACAGTTATTAAAAGGACTAATATAACTTAGTTTTAAAACTTAAGGGACTAATTGTATTCGCTTGAAACTTGAAGAACTAATTGCACACATAAGATATCAAATTATTATTATTATTGATAGGCCAAAACGTATTGACCCCTTGTGATAAATTAATTGATTAATTAGCCAAGTTTATTAATTAATCAAATTAACATGCAATTGTATGTGGCAACGCAAAAAAATCACCAATTAACTAAAGTATGCAGTGGAAAATAAATCGACATGGTGATTTGTTTAGAAATGGGGAAAACCTATCCGGCATAAATCCCACTGGGTGATTTTAAGGTCACCACTCTCGAGAATCCATTATTACCAAAACAAGCGGTTACAAGTAAAGGAATCACAGTACCTTCTACCAACCTACAGTTGAACCCTTACCCCAATACTTAATTAGACTTGTTCTGTAGTGACAATCTCTCTTTTTTATTGCATGGCTCCCAGTACGTGACTAACCAATTGCGCGGATCCTAGTACGCGACTTGATCACCAACTTGAGAAGGATGTTGGCTGCAAAGTTCTTCAGTTCATCACACAATGAAGATCATGAAGTTGCTTGGTCACAAAACAAGCGATTACAAGTAAAGGAATCACAGTACCTTCTACCAACCTACAGTTGAACCCTTACCCCAACACCTAATTGGACTTGTTCTGTAGTGACAATCTCTCTTTTTCAATGCACGGCTCCCAGTACGTGACTAACTAATTGCGTGGATCCTAGTATGCGACTTGATCACTAACTTGAAAAGGATGTTGGCTGCAAAGTTCTTTAGTTCATCACACAATGAAGATCATGAAGTTTCTTGGTCACAAAACCCTATGGTGTACAAAACACAGTAGCTTCTTCATGAGAAAGAAGAACTAGGGCAAACTAGGTTTTCGGTCACACTCTTCTTCACACTTGTGGAATTGTGCTCTTGTGCAACTTGTGTAAACTTTTACTACCCTCAAAATAATCCTTAAATATGTTTAGAGTTGTGAGAAAAGAAAGCCCAAACATATACCCACAGATTGGGTTGAAATCAACTCTAAAAAATTGAATTTCATAAACCTCGATAGATAGCCATCTATTGATCTAGCTGTCGAGCCACGGGCTTTAGCAGCTTATAAACCTCAATAGATACTAGCTATTGAGTTTTAAAATCTTGCACTTTCTCACTTGATTCTTAGACAGACTTGCATGGCTTTAACACTTGAACTTGAAACCTTGTTTCTGGAAGCATTAAATACATCCTAGATCTACCCAATTACAAGTAAGGTGCGTTTTGTCAAATGATTAGCCAATTACATAAAATGTTGATATATGTTCCTAACATTGAATCAAATATGTCCTAACAATTATTATTATTATTGAGAATGTAAATAGTCGATTTTGTTGTAAAAATTATTTATGATTTTCAAACAACACAAGGTTGGTGAATCTTATTTTTATAGTTTATAAATGAAAATCAGTGTATCAACCAAATAATATAATTTCAACTATAATTTAATTACTAATTATTGGCACAAATTCATGAAGAACTTAAAAATAGCAAGTAATAGGTCTTTGACTAACCAAAATTTATAAAGCACAATTTTTAATTTGAAAAGCATATCAATGGTAACAAGGGGGATCCCAAAACAAAACCAAAAAAAAAAAAAAAATGTAGTAGGGGGGAAACTTTGCCCTACGTTTATTTAATGCACACTTCGACCACCATGAACACGCTTCAACCACAAAACCTTTCTTTGCTGTAATAGTATCTCTGTATCAGTATGACAGATACAACAGTGATAGTAAGACAAGCTTAAATGACAGTATTAGTTTAGAATCATCCCCTCAGAGACTGTAAAAAAGAAAAGGAAAAATACAAATATACACCTTCTATGAACCTAAGAGAACTGCAAAAGAATTGGGAAAAAAAATAAAAGTTTTTCATGGTAGACTTACAAAGATTGACTTGTTAAGTCAACCAAATCGGCCATTTACCACTTTTCGCGGAAATTATTAGCAACATACCACTGTTTGCAAAATAAATAGCAATATACCAGTTTTTTGAAGCTTGAGTTCATGAAACTTGAGTTTGCTGTGTAAATCGAGTTTTAAACACTCGAGATTCATAAAAAAAAAACTTGTGCTAATGTGGATTTTCTTGGTGAGTTGTACCACACCATGTTACTAAGTGACATATCTAAACATGGTGTGCTACAACTCGCCAAGAAAAAAAGTTGCCAAAGCAACTTTCACATCATCAGCCAAACATTTAGATGTACAAAAAAAAATCTCACATTCCTCTTAGAAACACTGCAAGTCAAGAATTTACATATCCAGATGTGGTAAGATGTAAGTTCTTCTTTATATTTGAGTGGTCCACTCTTTCTATAATACTTATCAATCATATGACCATACAGTAATTCAGAACAGGATTGATAAAGTAACAATATGTAGCTTAAACTTCTTTCAGTGTGTCCATGGCTAAAAATGGAGTGAGATTTTTCTTTTACATGTTATTCTAATTTCTCATTGTAAACCCCAATATTTTAAGCAATTTGACCATAACACTTTCGAGAAGTTAGAAATTGATAAGTGTGTTAAAAAAGAATGAACAAGGGGTATGAGTGGCCTAAAAATTAATATTTTGAAATTAAAATTTCTATATTTTATAATGCTTCTATTTAAATAAATAAAAACATATGTTTGTGCATTCAAATGAAAAAGAATTACTTACTTTTATGTTTATGTTTATTTGTTGATTATCAAAAAAAAAAAAAAAAAAATTTGAAGGAACTTGAGTTTACCATATTACAAGGAACTCGAGCTTGTTAAGCTCAAGTACCATAGAAGAAAAAAAAGCATTATTTACAAAGAACTTGAGCTTTTACAAAGAACTCGAGCTTGGTAAGCTCGAGTATTGTGTTGCATGGAACTCGAGTTTACCAAGCTTGAGTTCCATGTGGCATTTTACAATACAGAAATCCAAGTCAACGCAAGTTTTTTTATGAAACTCTAGTATTCAAAACTCGATTTACACAGCAAACTCAAGTTTCAAAAAAGTGGCATATTGCTACTTATTTTGTAAACAGTGGTATATTGCTAATAATTTCCGCAAAATGTGGTAAATGGCCAATTTGGCCTTGTTAAATCCACTAAAAATTTAAAATAGTTCCGTGAGAATCACATGAGCTAATGAAATGTCTTATTTTACATAGTGACACCTATCAGTCTTGATATTTGTGAGATTAAACTAATACTATGATCAATTGTAATTGTTATTTGGTCTTTCACAATCTTTTTTCTTCTTTTATTTTTTGATTTAAGTGAAAAAATAATTTTGATCCTTACATTTTAAGGTCACAATTAATTTGATTTCTACATTTTGTAAGTAGTAAATTTGACCTCTATTATTTTCAACTCACAATTAATTTGGTCTCTACTGTTAACTTACTAACGGAAAAATGCCTATATGATTGATGGATTGCATAGTTGGCACTTTTAAAGCTTATGTGGCAAATATAATAATAATAAAATATTTTAAATGTCCTTTTAAAAAGCACATTTAAATTTAATGATATAAAAGAAAATTAAAAAATATATAATAAAAAAAGTCTGTATCAATCACCGCCACAAAACTACATGAAGAAATAATTCAAATAACAATTCAGTACGGTAAATTGGATTTCTAATCTAGAGTCATCTAAAAATAACAAAAATAAATAACATAAGAACGCTAGGAAAAAATAAAGGTAAATTGCAAATTACACTTTTAAAGTTTGGGAGTGTTTGGATTTTACACCCTAACATTTAGTATTTGGATTTTACCATCTAAATTTTGGAGGTATTTAGGTTTTACTCCCAAAAGTTTGGGGGTGTTTGGATTTTACACTCTCAATTTTCAAAATTTGGGGGGTGTAAAATTCAAATACTCCCAAACATTAAGGGGTAAAATCAAATTTTGAAACTTTTGGATGTAAAATCTAAACACTCCCAAACTTCAAAAGGCCATATTTTGAAATTTCAAGGTGTAAAATTCAAACACCTCCAAATTTTAGAGGTGTGATTTGCAATTTACCCAAATAATAACAAGAAAAAATAGCAAATCTGTAAGCAACCACATCCATAAAATGGTCAAAAAGAACAAAATCCAAAGGAGGTTTCTAGAATGATCTAAAGATATAATTAACTAACTTTGTTCTTGTTCAATGAGAGAGATTAAGGGTTTCCAATTCTTTCTCCCTCTCTCTCCAACCTCTCTCATAAGTAACTCCATCGTTTTCACCTCTCTCTCTCTCTTTCTCTCTCTCTCTCTCTCTCTCTCATGGTGGTTGCGAATGAAAGCATATATCAAGAGTGGTCACAACTCATAGATATATGGTGGCAATAGGGAGGTAGAGATTGTAGTTGTTCGTGGTTGTGAAACACAAATCAGTAGTGGTTGGGTGGATCATGCTAGTCCAATTGATCCATGGGTGGGTCGTGGTGGTCAATTGGTTCTAGTGGTCGGTGGGGGTGGGGGTGGGAGTGCGTGGTTGGGTGGTCGACTCGAGGCTAGTCTCTATTTTCTATGGAGAAACATGGAGAGTATTGACCGGAGAAATTTTATGTTGGGTCAAAATCTGGGTTTGTGTTTGGTTGTCAAGAAAGTGCAAGAAAATTTGAGGATTTTTTTTTTTAATCCTTAAAATTGGGAAAATGCTTTTTTTTTTTTAATTTAAATTTTGACACGGGTTTATAAAAATTGTCTTTAAAAATTATTATTATTATTATTTTATTTTCCATGTAAGTTTCAAGTGCACTAATTATGCAATCCGTTAGTCACATAAGCATTTTTTGTTTTTTTGTTAATAATCTCAAATATATTCTGCTAATTTGTGTGGTGTTCTATTCCAATGCTTCTTCCCCTCTGGCCTTGTTCAAGCTGAGGGTATGACTTTTGGTTCAGTAAAGCTTTGTTTTCTAGCAAAACAAATAACCTCAAACATATTCAATATTCCGTTGGAGAAAAGTATGTCAAAAATAGACTAAACAGAACAGTTCTATTACTACTTCTATGGCTATTGAATTTCATGTGATGTCATTGAAAACTAGCTACCCCGATTTCGTCAAACTCTTGTCTTCACCACCACATACGATTTTCTCTCCCTTTGTCCAGGTAAACAGGCAGATAAAATGAGCCAATTGCCCCTTGAATGTGCCTTTACCACACTCAAAATACAAAATTTTCTTCTTCTACACCAACAGGACCATTTCTATCCCCCATCTCCTGGAGAGCAGCTGCCATTGAATCATCTATCCCCAAAAGAAACTGCAGCCGAGACAGTTTCTCTGGTGCTGGCTCACTCTTGAGGTATATAGTATAAAGATCGGCTAGCTCCACTGGCACCTCCCATGACACAGGCGTGGCAGGTACAGCTTTGTCACAAGCCAATAAGTTATTGAGAGAAGAAACCACTCCTTTTTGATTTCTCTGCCTTAGCAGGGACACGGCCTGAATCAAAGAGTTTGATAATCTACTTTGTGCAAGCTGAATGACAACACGTTTTGCCTTATCAGCATTGATGCTGAGATCTGATGGGATTTTTTGACTTCCTCCTCATCGAACTCTCCAGTGCCTGACGAAAAAATGTCATCCACAGTTTTTTTGAAGAGGTTCTCTCGCAAGCTCTCAGATATCAAGCTATCTAATTCAACACCTGCTCCTTTAAGTTCTCTTATCTGCTTTATCGTAAGCCTTCTTTGACCTACAGCTGTTTCAATGGCAGCTGCCATTTTCGTAGTGGTTATACTCTTTATTATCTTCTGCGCATATTGTGGAGGCAAGCCAACTTGCTTCTACAACTCATCAAGCTGCTCTACTCTGCCTTTTGTCAACTGTCCGTCAGCTAAAGTCACCTCTGCTTGTTGCCTAAAAGCCTGCTCAGCTAGGCTCCTATGTACTTCCACTATCTCATTAGCACCCACACCCAGGATCCCACCAAGCTGATTTAGCAGAACAAACTCAGAATCATCCTTTTTTGTAGTTATCTCAGCACCAAAGGGAATCTTGGTCACTTCACCAGTAAGGCAATAGAGCAGGTATGTCTTGTAAAGGTCAGTCCTCCCTCTCTCTGGAAGGTCATCTTTGAGAGTTATTTCTGTCTGGCCAGGCTTCCCCAACTTTGCAGCAAGTTCCTTGCCAGGTCGTATTTTCCTAAGCGACTGAATAGATTCCCATTCCTCATCCTCTTCAAATTGTTTTTCTTCAACTTGTTTGGCTTCCTCCTTTACAGGTTCTTCTGATGAGGTATCAGATGACTCCCCTTTTATATCTGCCACCAATTCAGTCACCACTGAAGTGTTGAAAGCTATCATCTTCTTAAGTTCTTTCGCAGTCTCAGTACAATTCCCAGCAGCCTGTGCTCGTTTTACTGGCATTTTTTGTTAGTTAGTTGACTTAAGAGACCAAATTGACTGCAAATTGAAAATAACATGGATCAAACTGATTACTACTAAAATGTAAGGACTAAATTGATTGTCACACCAAAATGTAGAAACCAAAATGATATTTTCATCCTTTTTTTTAATAAGAGTATTAAGACATTTTTTACAATTTGACTACTATCTCAAGTATATAAATTATGACTCAACTTACTTGAGAAAAGACTCAATCACTCATTAAAAACTTTTCCAATAGAAATATCAACTTAAATTTGAATTTAAAGGCTTAATTCCATTGGAAAGATCTTACCTTTAGTCACCTCATTAAAACCTCTGCATTTTCCAAATTAATTTTTAGGATTCAAATTTAAAATCCAAACATTGATTGAATTGATTCAAATGAATACATATCATAAAATATAGACGAAAACACTATTTTGGTCCCTATATTTTAGGTTCATAGTCAATTTAAACTAAACATTTTGGTTTTAGTCTCTATAGTTAATTCATTAACAAAAAATACTTATCTACATTTTGGTAGTAGTCAATTTGGTTTTTATAGTTAATTCACTAACAAAAAAATACCTACATAGCAAACCATATCCACTTTTAACATACTTAAAGCTTATGTGGCATATAAAAATAATATAAAAAATTACCAACATTTTAATAATTAAAAAAGTCATGTAAAAAAAAAAAATAACGAAAACCTATATCTTTGAAATGATTTTTTTAACAAAAAATAATAAAAATGAAATAGAAAAAAATTATGATTTTCTTTTATTTTCTTGCAATCCAAATACACAAACTTCGAAGGTTTGCAAAAGACCCAAAAAAAGTGAAAGTGAACCAGAATTTTCTAGTGTGGTTTGTTTTGATTTGGAATTCATTAGTCATGATCTTGCTTGGAAACTTTCAAAATGGGTTTTTTAAGTGTTAATCTTTGTAGTTGTTCAGTCTCCTTCTTCACTCTCTTTTTCTTGATAGTTTAGTTGAAGTTTTCTCCCATTCCCACTGTTAGAGATATATTAGCCCATTAGCATAGGCTCAAGTCTAATTCTACTTTGTGTGCAAGCCAAGTCTCCTACTTGTACTAGAAGTTTATTAGTTTAGGGCTTAGTTTACTATATATACACATATTATGATTTATTGTAATACAAGATTTGTACTATACTATAATATATTATTAATGTAACCCTTTAGAGTTTCCTCCGTGGATGTAGGTCGTTAGACTGAACCATGTAACCCTCGTGTGTAATTGTGTCTTATACTTTATGCTTTCGCTTTTGCATCTATACTAGCATATTCAAGACCCACATTTCCAATCCCATTTTGAAAGCTAAATCAAAACCTCATTCCAGACACAAAAAGTCACAAACGATCTCAATAAAGCACACATCAAAGGAAAATCAAAAGAAAGAGAAACCCTTGTGAGGTGTTATCCATCCATTTGCGGTGGTCGCTGGCGGCAGCCACGGGGTTTGGTTGCTTCCTGTGTAAAGCTTGACCATGGACTAGATTCCGTGAAATCTTCTACAAACTTTGTCTCCTCTTCATATACAAAAGTAAAGAACCCATATTCATTTGTATCCAAATGTTTTCAGTGATATGTATAAGTATATCAAAGGTTATATTGGTTTGAATCTCTCTGTTCAGTTGGTGGTAACACAGATCTATTGCATTTCTTGCATTTTATTTCATTTTCTTGAGATCCAAACACACAAACAAAGTTTGCTGGCTCTTTCTCAGATCTTGATGTGTTTAATTTTGAGTTTTTTTTTTTAATTCATTTTTTTCCATTAAAAAATCAATTTAGAATTGTGGTTCTTTTTTTTTTTTTTTTTTTCTCCTCTGGCTCTTTATTAGTCAGATCTTGATGTGTTTAATTTTGAGTTTTTTTTTTTTTTTAATTCATTTTTTATCCATAAAAAATAAGCTGTGTCTAATACCATACCGTTTGTTATGTAGGCATTTTTTTTTATAGCGAATTAACGGTAGGAAACGAATTGACTATGAATTGAAAATAACATGAACCAAATTGACTGTTAAAAGATAGAGATCAAATTGATTGTAACTTCAAAATTTAAGAACTAAAATAGTATTTTCCTAAAATGTACCAAAAGTCGACAACAACAAAAAAGAAGAAAAAAAAATATAAATTCCTTAAAAAAAATCATAAATGTATCAAAGTGAAAAAAAATTAAAATTAAAATTAAAACCTTCCTCCCGTCCTTAACTCCACCGTAATTTTCTCCCAATGCTAAACACAATTAAAGTAATAGACGAAACTCTAATATTAATCCTTGAAGTTTACTTTGTGACCGCAATTAGTCTCTCAAATTTCAAGTAAGTATTATTAGTCCCTTAAGTTTAAAAAGTGAGTGCAATTTGCCATTCTATTAACGACGTTAGTCTTAGTGCCTATGTGGCTAATAAAACAATAACCTAGCAAATTTTAAGTGACATGGTATCGATTTTAAAACAGGTTGCACTCATTAAAATTCTCATGACCTGTAAGAAAAATGCTCCACTATTTTATGACTCGTTAACAAAGAGTATTCCAAAATCAAACTCAAGAATGCAACCCAAAATGGCTAAATTTGAAAATAGGAGAGAGATACAAAATCCCAAATGCTAATCTATAAAACACATTATTTGATGGGTCCAAGTCCATCCATATCAGAATCAAGCCAAAAAAATCCTTATTCAATTCTTCGTTGTCAACTACTACAATTACCTCCAATACCATTTTGCTCAATCTAAGTGCAAATTTTGAAAAAATCAATTATTGTTGTCGTCCATAGGCTTACAGGTTAATGAAGAAATAAATATAATATCACAATTACAAGTGAGTACAATTGTAGCAATTAACTTCAACACCTTCCCCTTTCCCTCTCCCTTGGATGTGTGTTTGTTTCTAAAAAAAAGAAGAATGGGTAATTGTCATACATTGTTTAAGAGAGTGTGTTGTATCCAGTATAACTTGTCTCACCCTCCTTTAAAAGTTACCATAACTTTTGAGTGGAGTTGTGATGTGCCTTTATGTTAGAATCTCTTTCCCTCTCTCTTGTGTGTGTGTGTGTTTGTTTCTCAAAAAAAAAAAAAAAAAAAAAAAAAAACCTTTTGTACTTTCTAAGCCTTCGACTTTGAACAGTTCCACCTTTGAATAATGTTTCGGTTTGACATTCCAAAAGAATATTGGGCTAGCTATTGAGAGGAGTAAGTCTAGCACCACACCAATTTTCACAACATTGTTACGTGGCAACTTGTAAATGGTGAAATCATGAATTTATATAGACTCACTATTTTATTTCCACCACTTACAACTCGCCATGTGGCAAAATTATGGCATAGTTGTAAAAATTGGTGTAGTGCTAGATTTATTCCTATTGAGAGAAGATCCTGTGTAACCTTTTCGTGGGGATTTTGTGTGTCTCTCTCTTGTTTCTAATATTAAGGGTAGCATTCTTTTGTTTGATTTAGGAATACCTGTTTGTTAACTGGTTGCAAGATGGTTGAATGATTTTTTGACTGAGTCATGGGATTTTTAATGAAAGAAATTGATGCCACATCACCTAAATTTTGTCACATTATTTTTTCGTTAGCCGCGTAGGCACTGATATTAACACTATTAACAGAATGATCAATTGTGCCTGCTTTTTAAACTTGAAAGACTAATAACACTCACTTGAAACTTGAGAGACCGATTGTGCTTAGAAGGTAAACTTTAAAGATCAATAGTGTAGTTTTGCCAAAGAAATAATACTACCAATAAGTCTAAACTATTAATCCTTAATTCTCTCTCAATTATTACTCTCTCATCCTTAATTCTCTCAAAATTAATACATTCCATCAATTATTCTGGAAATCTATACTTCTTAAAGCATAAGCCCATGAGGTATGTAAGAGTTATTAATTAAATAAAAAATAATGATTTAATTTTGAAAAAAAAAAATTAATTCATGGTAGAGTGGTATTAATAATTTAATAGTCTATATATACTTGTATTAATAATAGCCATTATTGATCCTTTAACTTTAGCATGTCAACATTCAATTAAAAAGACGATAGAGAATTTTTTTTTTTTTTTGGAGTAAAAAATAATACCTATTAGAACATACACAAATATTGAATTGAAAAACCAAATGAACATTTAAATTGAATTTCAAAGTACCTCAAATCATGGTAGAGTCGTACACAAAATATTGAAATGAAATTTTTTATGGCCATTTGAGATAGCATATCAGATTTTAGTGCATTGAATTAGGAAACATGCAATTAATCCACGTCACAAGTCTTTATAAGCTCCAGGTTCTATTCCAGGAATAAAAGAAGAGCAAAATGGCAGCGTTAGTCAAGTTACCGTGTGAACAGTATCACAAAGAGTAAAACGATGTTGTGCCACTTAATATGATACACATGGCATCGTTTAACTCAAGCAATCTAGAGTAAATACAGTCTCTCCATACAATGGCGTTTTATAGCCAAAGTAGATTACGACACCGTTTTGATGTGTGTATATATATATATATATATATATATCTAATCCTATTGTAATGATTCAATATTTTCAGATTCTCTCAGTTTTCTTCTTCCTCTAGCTTCTATCTCTTTTTCTCCCTATCTCACTTACTGTTATTACCTGCAATTCTCATGGAACCGTGTCTGTACAGTATGCGCTATCCTTGTTTTTTTCTTTTTAGTTGGGTACCATATAGTTTTTTAGTGAAGAAATTTGTGGTATGTTTTAGTGTCAAACTTAGAAACTCTTTCCCTTTCTTTGTGTGTGTCTATTTCTAAATAAATAAATAAACAATCTAGGCAGAATCTTTTTTTTTTTTTTGTTTTTGCGTGTGTGTGGGGTTAATTCTTTGTTTTTCTTTAAAAAAAAAAAATTTGAGCATTATTTTTGCTTTTTTCACTTATTGTTTGCTTCTTTTTTCTTATTTTTTCTTAATTGGATGTAATTTTTTTAATAAGGGTAAATGAGTCAATTTATCTAAATCACATTAATCATCCTTTCAATTGTTTCTTCATCAAACATTTTTTTTTTTTTTAATTCATTCACTTTTCTATTCTCCCAACCAATTACAATAAGTGAAAACTGAAATATCTTTTATCTCTTAACTTTTCCATCCATTTAACCAAACGGACTCTTAAGGCAGTTTCAAGCACATATTTAACTTTTGACTACTATGATAGATAATTTTTTTTTTAAGGTTTGATAAATGAGGGTTTTTAATACATTTGTTAGGGGATCATTTAAAGAAAAATTTAATATCACTTTTATAGAAAGTATAAAAAGGTACAAAAATAATAAGTTACTTTTTCCTTTCTTCATGAAAAATTTCTAAAAATATTTTATAAACCAATGCTCTTATGAGATATCTATTAACTTTTTCCAAGGAAAAAAAAATGAGTAATGCGAATTGCCAAGCACCTTTTAAAAATTTATAAAAACTGTTAGTGTTTAAATGGACTATTTTCTAATACATAAAAAAAATTTTAAAAATTCAGTTAACTTTTTCTCTAGAAATTATCAGCATGCCATTAAGAAATGCTAAGCAAAAGAAATTAATCAAGTTTTTTCATGCATTATTATCAACTATTTTCCTGCAAAAAAATTAGTATAGAAATGAAATCAGTTAGCCTTTTCTCCATGATTGGTCAATTGAAAATAGCAATATAAATATAGCTTCAACAAAAAACAGAATTTGAAGAACTGAACTATAAAATATAAATACAATTGAGTCAGTATTAATAAGATAGTCTTATTAGGTGTTCTTAGGAAAGCCTTTAAGTCCATTCTAACGAAAGCCCAATTATAAAATCACTCCCTTTCCTCTCATGAATCTTGTCCCTTGCTTTATTGGGTTTTAGTCCATTTACAATAAGGTTTTCATCATACTCTTGTGAGTTTTCATTAGAATATACTTAGAGATTTTCAACTATTTGTCTCAAATATGAGTTTACAATGTATTCATCACTTTTGGGCTCTTTTTCTTTTTCATTCCATTATCATCATCATTTTTTTTAAGTAGCCCTCTAGCTAGAGAATATTGTAGTATTCCGGCCAAAATGGCCCATTAGCATTAATTTTTGAAATATTTAGCAACAGAGCACTGTTTCGGAAATAATTAGGAAAATACCACTTTTTCGGGCCCTATAGCGGCGTTTTCCTACAAAATTTTTTTATAAGTCCCATAACAGGTTCAGGGGGCCCTATAGTGATGTTTTTGGGCCCTATAGCGGCGTTTTCCTGCGAAATTTTTTTTAAGTCCCATAACAGGTTCAAGGGGCCCTATAGTGGCGTTTTTAAGCCCTATAGTGACGTTTTTGGGCCCTATAGCGGCGTTTTCCTGCAAAATTTTTTTATAAGTCCCCATAACAGGTTCAAGGGGCCCTATAGTGGCGTTTTTTAAGTCCTATAGTGACGTTTTCGGACCCTATAGCAGCGTTTTCGGAAAAAGTGGTACTTCCCTAATTATTTCCGAAACAGTGCTCTGTTGCTAAATATTTCAAAAATTAATGCTAATGGGCCATTTTGGCCGTAGTATTCCTCTCAAAGTCCATGAAATTCTTATCATTTTGGGCCTTGGCATATAACAAGAAAGCCCAAGATTAGGAAATTTCATCTTCATTTTGTATGATGTTGGATGCTAAGCTCATAGCATACTTGTTACCTTAGATCCAAAGTCCTCTTTTTCAAAAGGCCTCTTGAATTGAGCTTGTGATAGCAATATAAACATAGCTTCAACAAAAAACAGAATTTCAACTGGACTATACAATATAAATACAACTGAGTCAGTATTAATAAGATATATACATTGACTATCGAAAAACAAAAATGAGAAAAACTTAATTTAAGATTAGAGGAATAATGGTTATCGAATAACTAATTTGAACATTAATAAACAAGTAAACATATATAAATTCTTTCTTGAAAACCGAACTTATATACAGTGGTGGAGCCTAAATTTTTTTTCAGGGAGGCAAGCTAAAAAAAGTGAATGCTATGAAATTTTTTATTAATGCAAGAATTTGAGCTCTAATTGATTGACTTTTCTGATTTCATTATACCAAAACTAACTTGTTTTTAGTATGTCATAATCTCTATTTCCTTTTCAATTTTCATATAAACGTTGATTAAGTTTTTTCAATTTTTTCAGGGGTTTGATTGTGAGTACAGGCACAACGAGAATGCAAGGCTCAATCGAAGAGATTACTAGTATTGGTTGTTTGGAAACTATGATTTTAGATATCCTGTAAGAGTTTGTTCTTTTTTATTTAATTTTCTATGCATATGTTGACTAGGAACCTTGATTTATTTACAAATATAATTTGCAATTCAATAACTAGCTAGGAACTTTTTTTTTTTTTTTTTGTTTACAAATATAAGCTTGCCATTAAGAATCTTGCCAAAAAAAATTTGCAAAATAATATGTGGCAATCACCTTCCCACTCCCCTTGAGCAGCTGACCTATACTTGCCCCCACGGCCCCACGCTCTATCTGTTTTTCATTATTAAATTTTCTGAAAGTTTCCTTCTTTTTCCACACTACTAAGTAGTAAGTAATACTATCTTTAGGTCATTAGCTCATCTTTCTGCAATAATCTCCAAACCCCAGGAAGCATCCAATTAGAATGAAGTATGAAGAGGTAGACAGAAAAGAAAAGAAAAGTTTCATCAGTCATAGTTAAACCCTCCTCATTCACACCCCCTTTCTCAATGCAATATCAATCAACCAACAGTACGCTTTTACTCCACCCCCACCTACACATCCTTAAAAAAGCTGATTCACAGTTTCACACGCCCACACACCAATATGAGAGATAGAGAGAGCTTTTTCCTTCTCACTCACTGAGCTTTTTCACTGATAACACTGATTGAGCTGAGTTGTAACTAGGGTTTTCTGGAATCAGTGAAGGGTTGGGTCCGACCAATCGTTCTTCTGTGACTGCCAAAAAAAAAAAAAAAATTAGCCAAGACCTTTTTAGAATGAACAAGATTTTAATTCTTGTTCTTTTTGCTGCAATAGTACCTAGTTTTTTAGTGATAACGGTTGTTGTTAGCCTCTTATGTTTTTGCTTCAGTAACAAGATTGAACAGATTATTGAGCACTTTGAGCAGAGAGGCCAGCTTGCACATGATAGAGGAGGTGCCCTTGATGTAGAGGAGGGGGCTGGTGGACATGGAGGGGATGGGAGGAGTGAACATGGAGGAGGCAATGGTGATGGAGAGGAGGGGAGAGGTGGACATGGAGGGGATGGGAGGAGTGAACATGGAGGAGGCAATGGTGATGGAGAGGAGGGGAGAGGTGGAAATGGAGGAGACAATGGTGATGCAGACGGAGAGGATGGGAGTGTTGATGGAGGGGACGGTGATGAAGGGGATCACAGTGATGGACATGGAGGTGAAGACGATGGAGAGGAAGGAACTGGTGGACATGGGGGAGGTAGCCATTTTATTTTTATTTTTATCTTTACTCTTGGTTTTATTTTTATTTTGTTTATGCTCTATGCTAGAGTAATCTAACTGCGTAAGGATGTGCTGTGGTAGTCATTCTTGCTGCGGAACTTTTATATACATATATTTAGCAGTAGCAGAAGTAATAGTACAATATTGTATCCCGTGTTGTCTAATATGAATACGGTAGAGTTTAGAATTTGTGTGGTGATTGTGCCCTACAAAGTATGTGATAAACACTTCCCCATAGTCCCAGACTCTTTACTTTCTGACAGCCTTTTCTTATTTTTTTATTTTACCATTACAAATTAACACACGGTTTAGCCGGTCAAAAACGAATTCACCCTCACGTTTATCAACTACTTCTTCTTCCGCCTCCACTATTCACTTAAAAAAAAAAAAAAAAAAATTACGGAAAGAAAAAAAGAATGATTATCTCGTTGTTCCCATTTGGTTGCTTCCAAAACCAATTGATGTTCAAGTTCAACACCGCGAAGTGTTTTTTTTTTTTTAAATGTGTTTTCTTTCTTTTCATATTCTATGCCGATTGTGCTTGTGTAGGATATAATATATATATATATATATATATATATATTTTAATACATCACAACGTTTTTATTAAGATTTTGTTTGATGGTTCATTCTACCGGTTAAAAAACAATGATATGTTGTTACTTTTACTGGAGGGTGAAAATGTAGTGGTTTTCACCGAATATTTATTGAATTCAAACTTAAGAAAAAAAAATTCTTCTAAAAAAAAAAAAAAAACTCAATAAAATTTCGCAGAGTTTCGTTATTCGTGTTTTGGATAATTTAGTGGTATCATAGTATGTATTTCCTGGTACTGGGGATTTTGAGCCTAAGGAGGCTTATAGTTATAGCTTGTCTGGTTGATGGTAGTTCTCAGATTGGGTCTGGAAGGTTGCCTTTATTCCTAAAGTCAGATGCTCTCTCTAGCAATGCTGTCATTAGAGCATTCCTCTCATTCTCATCGTTATCATTCGAACCAGGGCTAGCCGAGACAATTTGAGGCTTAAGGAAACCATTTTAAGTGAGGATATTTTTATTGCAATATTTTTTATTTTATGTTTTATTGCAATTTCATTTTTCTTGCTTGTTGATATGAAAAATTACTAATTAAGTTTTTATATTTAAGTTCTTCTAATATCTACTTTTAATTTTATTTATTTATTAAAATTAGTTTTTGTTGTTGATAATTTAATAGTTGGAGATGGAAAGATTTAAACATTGAATGGTTCAATGGAAATATCATGACAGTATGATCTATAAGGCTCTTAGTGAAGTTATGAAATGAGTTTTAATTTACATTGGATGAAATAATTTATGGTCAAGTTGATTATGATGTTGAAAAAGAGATATGTATTATTTGGTCTTTGATCATGTGAGAGATTGGACGACTAATATAACAATCTATTGTGTGGGGGAAGAGCTCATTAATGATAATTTAATACACTCACTTAATTTTATTTTTTTTAAAACAATTTTAGGATTACAAATGAATCATCTGGGATTCTATTATTTATCCAGAATTTTGGGGTCTTTCTTGAAGTGAAGAAACTTACTTTTTCTTTTCTTTTAAAAATAATTATTAATTTAAAATATTTAAGGTTATTTTTTTGGGCCTTAGGCCATTAAGTTTAAGTGGCCTTGCTCAAGGGCCGACTCTGATTCGGACAACAAAGGGGCAAATCATCATGCATGAGGCAGAGGAACTTGGACTCATGGAGGTAGATAAGATTGCAGGCATTGATAAGTTGATCAAGGCTGGAAGTGATAGGAGTCCCTGGTAATTATCAGTACTGGAGATCAATAAAAAGGACTCTTCATATGCAGGGAGTGATAGGATTAGAAGGTGATTTCAATTTCAATAATTAGTTGTTGTAGTTGTAGTTCGTTGATACCCAAAATTTAAGGTTTTTACACAGCCTTTATACAAAATATTGATAAGTTGAAAATCAATAATTTAAACTTAAAATAGGACAAAATGGCCTTATGCCCATTTCACCCAAATTATATAGCCTTATACCCCTCTTCTCAAACTAATTAGAGAAATGCCCATCTTTTGTAACTCGATTTTTTCAAAATCGAGTTAAAAAAAAAAAAAAAAAAATTCTAGAGCCCTATAGTGACGTTTTAAAAGACCTATAGTGATGTTTTGTAACCCGTTATCCATGAAATCGAGTTATAGGCAATAAAATTTCCTATAACTCAATTTCATGGATATCGAGTTACAAAACGTTACTATAGGTCCTTAAAAACTTTACTATAGGGCTTAACTCAATTTTGAGAAAGTCGAGTTTCAAAAGAGGGACATTTCCCTAATTAGTTTGGGAAAAGGGGCATAAAGCTATATAATTTGGGTGAAAAGGACATAAGACAATTTTGTCCCTTAAAATAAATAAAATATTGAATCTGAGAATGTCACATCAAAGGAGCTTAGGCTAGTGGTTATGATGAATAGTATGGTCTCTCGCCTCCAATATTTAATAGTTAAATAATAGGATTTCTTGCTAAATCAAAATTTTCTTATTATTCCAAATTGCATTCTATTATTGTTATTGTTATTTTTATACTGTTAGACTAAATCTCTAGCTATAATTATTAACAAATACTTTCTTAGGCATGTAATTATTATTACTTAATTTGGCAATGAGTAGATATAGAATAATTGAAATTTTACTTGCTCAAAGTAAATCTACTAATAAGAATTAACAACCATCTATGAACAAGCATACAACACAAAATACTAGATGACTCTTGATGGATGTTTTAAGATGTTTTGTACCATTCTAATCTTCAAGATTATTGCCTTTTACAATGGGTCCAATAATGGTTGAAGCAAATATACTATGATGGTTAGATAATAAATAATGGGGAATAGAAGAGTAAAAAAAGAAAGGAAAAAAGGTGATGGTTAAGATAAATTACATGAATGGATTGGTAAAGTTGCTAAGGTCTATAAAGTTTGTAATTGCATAGTTTTTAAAATTAAATAATTCATTATATTTAAAAAAATAAAAGAAATTTTTTTTTTTGAAAAAGGAATGATGATGTGGCACAATAGGAGTTTTGCAAAATTAAATACAATTGTTTTCATTATTATAACACATTTTTGATTTTTGTTGAATATTATATTTTTTATTTATTTATAAAAGATGTACACCATTTTAGAAATTGTGCAATAAATTTCTTAACAAAATTTGTAAATTTAATTTCAAAGTGTAATCTTGCATTTAAATATGTCATCAAATCGTTGCCATCAATTCGTTGACATCAAATCGTTGATATGGCTCTTATAATATTATTAAATAATTTTTCTTATGTTTATATGATATATATATATATATATATATACAATTTATTTGTCATGTTTATGTCTTCTGTTAGTACATTTTAAATTAAATATGTTAAAACTCAAAATAACTGAAGATGAATAAAGAGATGAGTTATAATAAAAGTTGTTAAAGAAAGAGTTACTTATATGTAAGTTAGATTAAATAAATTAAGAGAAGTTTTCTAAATTAATAAATAACATGTAGGTTATGTGAAGGGTTGGAAGATTATATATACGGCTATGCTATGGACTAATTTCATATCAAGAGTGAATGAAGAAAATAGTTAAAAGCAAAGTGTATTGTATGAGAGAGTGAATTCTATAATATTCCTAAATACTTAAGAAATTTCGGGCCAAAGAAAGGTGTTCTTCTGGTGGAGCTTTGGGCTTGAACACTTTGTGCAAATGTTGTTCTCACGATACAACATTTGTTGGGCTGTTGTATCCTGGGGGAGACAAGTCAGAGAAGGTCTGCACCGGTTACAAAATTTAGCCAATCAAGGGCTTGAATCTCCTTAAAGAGAGCGAGTGCCGCGCCTCAGTCCAAATAGTGTTGTGTAATTTTTCTCATTGAATTAATAATATTCAGAAGTACTATTCAGTTTCTCACTGTGTTATTTCCATTATTATTGTGTTTGCACCAACATTTTCCACCTGTCACTAACTCGCACTATGCATGGAAAGGTTTTACATAAATCTGAGACTTATGTAACATACGCACATTCATCTTGATTTATTTTTATTCTTTCGTTGCATTTTCAATTTTTCATTTAAGATGTTGCTATAAGTCAAAAATTATTCCAATCAAATGATAGTGCCATATGCTAATTACCTGAAATAAAATTAACTTTGCCAAATTCAACATTAACTTCTATTTGTCAAATCCCAATAGTTGAGTAAAAGAATATTTTTAAAATCCTGTTACTTAATTCCTTAATCTTCTTGAACTTCGGCACTAACCAAGCAAAGGGGACAAAAAGGCACCTCAAATTTAGGAGTATGTACCATCTAGCCAAATTAAGTGCAATTTAAAAAAAAAATAAAAAAATTGACTTAAATTTTGAACAGCATTCAAATCCAAAAAACCCATTTTTTTTCTCCCTTTTTTCACAATTTCCGATCAACCAAATGAGGGGGGAAAAACTGAGTAATAATATTATTATCTAAAAGAGGTGAAAAAAAGGCATGTGAAATTTGATATTTCAATTTTTTTGATAAAAAAAATGGAATGCATGAAACTCCAATATGCCAAATTAACAAATCATCAAATTATTGTTCCAATATTATCATTTAAATGAATATATATATATATATATATATATATATGATACCATAAAGGGGGAAGGGGACGCACAGTTGAAAGGAAGAGTCGGAAGCACAGTGTAATATAGTGAATGTAATATAAGTAACTTGAAAATAAATAACTTGAAAGTAAGAACAATAGTAAGGCGGTAGAACCAGCCAAGCAGTATATATGAAAATAATTCAAAGTAAATGAAAGCAATTTAGAACCGTCCATTATGGCGGTAATCCGTCCAAGGTGGCGGTAGCAACAAGTAGAATAATGAATATAAAACTGAAAATATTTGTTACTGAAAGTAGAATAAACACTTACAGTAGTAGTGAATACAAAATCTCAATAGTACAGGTTAACAATTACAAAACTTGAACTAGTCCTAGTTACAATGTTTTGTAAGGAAATAGTAGTAGTAGGAACAAGGTAATAGGAGTAAGGAATTCTCTCTAGAGAAAGGCTTCTAAGAGGAAGAAGTTCCAAAGAGAAAGTCCTAAGTAGAATTTTGAATATAAGAGCTTATGGGCAGTAGAATTCTGTCCTAAACTTAAGGGACAACCCCCCTTAAATAGGCAAAATTTCTGAGTGAATAGTACAACGAATAGTAAAAGTGAATAGTAAACAGTGCAGTGAACAGTAAAAGCTTCAGGGAGAATCTTCTTTTCAGTAGGAAACATGGGGAATCTTCTTTTCAGAACATCATCATTAGAGGTGGAAAACAATAGTGGAATTTGACTAGAAAGTAAACATTGCAACATTTTTGGCCATTATGCAGGCCAGACAAATAGGAGAATCAAAATTCCAATCAATCTTTTGCTAAGTCATTAGCATCCTCTTCATCATGACCAAACCACCTCCTGATTGTAGGGGTAATAAAGGTCTTTTGTAACAGAGGCTTGAGAGGACTAGTCATCTTCTGAATCAGCAGCTTTATCTTCCTTAATCATCTTGGTGAGTAGGGCATACAAAGCATCAAGGTCCTTGCGGATTGCATCCAAAGGAGAACCCTTCTTTTTGGACTTAACAGGTGGTTTAACATTTTTAGTAGATGAGGAAGCAGGTGCATCAGCCACAGCTTTTTGCACTGGGGTAGTGATTCATATTGGGGAAGCACTTGGGGAAGGGAAATCTCTAGTAACATTGTTAATAATGGATTGGGTGTGAGAAAACTTATCCCACCATTTAACATACCAACAACGAGTGAGAACGTCACCTTCCTTAACATACTACCATTTTAGAATCCAAGGAACCTTATATTTCTTAATAAAATGAAGCAGGGGAGTGAACTTAGCTCCATAAGCATCAATTCTGAATCTTAATGTAAAATTTTGGAAAGAATCCTTCAATGGCGTAGGGAATATTTCAACAGTTAAACCAAACTGAGACCACCAGCGGATGAATCAGAAGGGGAATTCAAAGTCAAAATCTTTATCAAAATTAACAAACCATGAGTGAGACATATTTTCATTTTGGTGGAGCATGAATCTGAACTAGGCAATAATATAATCATGATATGAATAGGGAATAGGAGATTTTGGTAATCTTCTTGTGGCGGTAGGGTTGGGGCCCCACATTTCTTTAGAAATAATGTGGTTTAAGTAAACACTGTGATAAATAATCTTATCACTATTAGCCTTGTCACCTATGGCTTTGATAGTGATTGAATTCTCATGACGTAGAATGTCAGAATAGTATTGCACAGTCTTTTGGCAGTGCTCAGGAATCCAGTGAAATTGTGGAGGGAAATAACTAGTAGCAAGCCTAAAAGGGTTAGTAATGGAGGCCCTATTTGGCTCTATGGAAAATAGGTTTTGAATAGATTTTTTTTTAACATACTAGGAAGCATTGGAAGCATTAGGGTAAACAGTTTTAATAGGTTGGTTAATAGTAACTAGAGCATAAAGATCATATGGTGAGGCTAAAACAGAAGAATAATTAGGCTTGGGAATAGTACCTAGGGGAGTGAAATGGTTAACGATGTCCAAACAGGAAACAGGTTCTTTTTTAACAATTGGATTAGCAGTGGCAGGTGTCTTGTCTTTTGACCGTCTATTTGCCATTGTGACACTACAGAAATTCATGGGTAAGGAAATCAGGGATAGCATTTTGAGATCCTTTAATATATTCAATGTCAAAATAAAAAACACTCAAAATAGCTTGCCATCTAGCAAAAATATGTTTTGAAGCAATATTTTCAGTATCTTTTTCAATAACATATTTAGCACTTTTGCAATCAATACGTAACAAAAAAATTTTGGTTTGATAAATCACTTTGAAATTTGGAAATACATAGTACTATGGATAAAATCTCTTTTTTAATAGTACTATAATTTAACTGTGCATTGTTCCAAATACCAGAATAGAAATGAACAATTTGTTCTGGTGACCCAGGAAAAACTATTTGTTTCAGAATACCACCATAACCAATGTTAGAGGCATTGATTTCAAAAATTTTGAAAGCACCAACAGTGGGAATACCTAGACAAGACAATGTCTTAACATGAGATTTGATTTGTTTAACAACAGAAGTATGAACATCAGACCAAGGAGGGGGATTAGTTTATAACCGGTCAAACAAGGGTTTACATTGTTTCCTCATATCCTTATAGAAATCTGCAACATAGTTTAATAACCCAAGAAATCTTTGGAGCTGTATTTTATTAATGATAACATCAGGAAACTTATTAGCAAATTGGACGGCTCTATCTATAGGACGAATTTGTCCTTCAGAGATGTCATAGCCAAGGAAACGAACTTTGGTTTGAAACAATTTGATTTTCTTAGCAGAGACAACAAGACCATTTCTTTTAATAGTAGCCAAAAATGAATACAAATGTTTCCAGTGTTCATTAATAGAGCTAGATTAAACAAGAACATCATCAATATAAACAATGGTGAAATGCCTGAAGGAATTAAAAATATCATTCATGATGTTTTGAAACTCACTCGAGGCATTCTTAAGACCAAATGGCATAACATTCCACTCATAATGTCCAAAAGGAGTGGTAAAAGCAGTTTTGTACCTATCATTCTCGCTAATCTGGATTTGCCAGAACCTAGATTTCATGTCAAACTTGGAGAACACCACAACTTCACTTAGCCTATGGACCAGGTCATTCTTATTGGGAATAGGATACCTAATCCACTCCAAAACCTTATTCAAGGGTTTGTAGTTAATTACTAATCTTGGGGTTCCTCTTTCAATCTCAGCTTTCTTCTGGACAAAAAAAGCCGAACAAGACCAGGGGGACTTGCTATTCCTAATCAACTTTTTTTGCAACAAATCATGGATTTCTTTTTTGCAAAATTCAATAGTTTCAGCATTCATTTGAATAGGACGAGCTTTAGTGGGAATATTTTTTTCATCAAAATCTTTAACATATGGCAAGTCAATAATATGTTTCTTTCTGTGCCAAAAAGCATTAGGAACATCAGAACAAACATCATCAATCAGCATTTTCTAAAAATGATCAATTTTGGATTGCAACAATTTATCAGAAATTTGTTCAGCAATTTTCTTGTATCTAACTTCCTGCTGAAGGAAGTTAAGATGTTTAATTTTAGCATGAATCATGTTTGAAGCAGCATCAATGTTAATTTCAAACTTTGAAGCAAATTTGAACTTTACTTTCTGTCCAAAAGGATTAGTAGTAATTCCATCATGTTCAACAAGAAAAGGATACAAAGCATTTATAAAAGGCAGACCAAGCAGACCAAGAATCACTTTATCGGTCATGTTTTTAACAAGAACAAAAGGAATCTTGAAACAGACATTATCATGGCAAACATGAGCATTATTCAATTCATAATTAATCTTCATTTGACTACCATTAGTAGAAACCAATCTTTCAGTAGATTTTTCAAAATATTTTGAAGGAATCAGTCCTTCTTGGATACAGCTTATATCCACGCCAGAATCAATCATAACAATAACAGAAAAATGATAATCAGGAGAAACTACAATTTTAACTTTTGTAAACCATTTTGGAGGAAGTATTTTATTAACAAGAGCAAGTTGAGGATCAGTGAAAACATCAGCAATACCTTTATTAGAAAGAAGAGCCTGTTGACTAGATTCATCTCCATCTTTGTGCTCATCATGTTCACTATCAGATTTATCAGATTGTTGTTTATCAAGATTTTTATCAACTTTTAACATTATCAGCTCTTGTTTAATATTATTGTTATCACTTTTAATATTTTTAAAAGCATGTTTTAATTCGCTTCTCTCTTGTTTAACAATATTAATTTCATGTTGTAAATCATTAACAGTTAAATCTTTGGATTTCTTTTTATTAAATCTTTCCAAAGTTTCTTCAAAGCTTATAGTTGATTTTAGTTTTTTATCAGTTTCATTTTTTACCAAAATTTTCTTGAACTTATCCAAATATTCTTTTTGTAATTCAGGATTTTGAATTTGATTTATATATATTTATATATACTAGTTATAGGCCCGTGTGTTGCACGATTTTATGAAAAAAACTTATAAAATAAATGTATAAATAATTATATATTTTAATAGATTCAATAAAGATAAAAGAAAAAATTATCAAGTGTAAATAATTATCTTACTAAAATAAGGGTTTCTTCCTAAAGCTAAATTAAATTGATAATCCCAAATTGTTAAATTGATAATTATTTTAAAAAAAATGTACTAAAAATTGATAAATCTATAATTAATATAATCTTGATAATATTATAAATTAAAATTAAATTTGATAATTCAAGAATACATGTGTAGAACATCTTGATCATTTGATGTAACATAAAAATCAAATAAGAAAATTGTTAAAATTAATCTATTAATTCTAACCATATTTAATCATTAATTCTAAGACCCTAACCCTAAGCATATAAATTAGATCAAAGTTAAGAAAATTAGTTTAAACAAAAGGCAACCAATACACAAAACCTAATCAATTTAATAAAAACAAAATACAAAAACAAAGAAGGAGCCTTTAGAAACTTGACAATGTTTTTGAATGTTTTGAATTCATTAATTAAAATCACATGAAGACAAAAACCAATAATAACACTAAAGAAAATAAACAAAATGAAAATAGTAATAATAAAAGAAGAAAGAATGCATACCTACAATATTGTCATGGGATTTAGGCATTTACATATTGAAATAAGCTTTTCTTCAAAAAGGATATATAGGGTTATATATATATTGGTAGAGTTCCATTTGAAAGATAATTCATTTAAACAATATTGAAATTAAAGATATCTAATCATTGTGTTTGTTTTTATCCCATAAAAATTGGAATTAAAAAAAAAAGGTCATGAATAGAATGGAAGAAAAAAAAAAATTGATTCAACATAACATAACATATAAAAAATTTTAAAATTAAAAAAAAAAAAAAAAAGGAGAAAGTGATTGATAGCTATAAGGAATTTATATATATATATATATTTTAAATGCCATCAACTTAGAGATTATCAAATTAATGGAGATACATACTTTTTTTGGGATAGATAGAGATTATCAAATTATTGGAGATATACACTGTTCCTTGGGATAGATTATATTAATCACCTCTTTAAGAATTTGGATTGTGCTTATCCTTTAATAATCAAGTTTTGTAGCTTTATATTGTGATAAAATAATATTAATTTAATAATATTAAATTTTGGAAAATTTAGATGATAAATATTATCTAAGTTAAATTTTTGTATGTTAAATATTGTCCCCTAATTTAAGAAATATATCCTAACAAATAAAAAATAATGTTAATTAGATGATAAATATTTCTAAATTAAATTTTTGTATGTTAAATATTATCCCTTAATTTAAGAAATATATCCTAAAAAATAAAAAATAATGTTAATCTAAGAATAAATTAGAGTCATGGTAGTATACTATTCTTTTTTAGTTCTTTAAAATTTTAAAAAATTAATTCTTTTCTAGTTAAAGGCCCATGCGTTGCACGATTTTATCATAAACTTATAGAATATACATTTTATTTGATAAACAATAATCTCTCAAATAATTATTATAATAAAAAAAGGAAAAAAAATTGGTATAATAATTAAAAAATATAAAATGATAACACCTAATAAAATTATTATTTTGTAACCTACCAATTGTGCTCATCTATTGAGAATTTTGTATCTTTGGGAGATTGTTGAATACTTCTTTGCACACTATATCCTTGTTCTTGTTTGTCATTGTTCTTTATTATAAAATTTTATGATTGATAAAAAATCATGTCAAACCATATTTAATGATTGATAAAAAAATAAAAATAAAAACTAAATGGATAGATTGACTTCTTTTATAGATCGAAGTGTACAACTCTAATAGTTAGCCAAAGCTATTTCAATCAGGAAAAATAAAAATCAAATTGTTATGAACAATTTATAATCAAATTTATATCAAAACATGCTTAATTGTAAGCTAAAAAGAAGATTTTTCTCCAAATCAAAATTGAGAGGATGAAAGAAACATATCACCATTAGAACCCATGTCATAAAACAAAAAATAATTTAAAAAATATGCTGAAGCATATTTAATGATTAATTCTCAAACCATAATCATATAAATTGTATAAATTATAGGCAAATTAGGTTAAACAAAAAACAAAAAAAATACACAAAACCTATTCAATTTAATGAAAAAAAATTAGCGCAAACAAATACATGCCTAAAAGGTTGTAGGTAGAAGAAGAGAAGTTTAAAGAAAAAGAACCGTATAGTACACATTCATTATAAATTATTTAGTATATATACACTCCACATTGAAGAAATTGATATGAATAAAAAGTCTAATGTTAGTCTAATTTGTGGGAGTGTAAAGCTGAAGTCTAAATCTTAAAAAAAGTGGCAAGAGGAAATTCAAAGAATTTAGTGTTTTATTTAAATACTAAGAGTAGTTGCTGTTTTTTTTTTTTTTACATGTACTACCTTGCTGGTTTTTTAAAGTGTACAACGTTGCTTATTTTATTTTTTTTATTTATGTGTAATAATATAATTTAAATTAAAAAATAAGGATAAGTTGAAGATTTTGGATTGTAATCAAATTGATATTGTTTATCAACTTATAAATTATAATAAGAAAATGATTAGATGAAGAATTTGGATTGTAATCAAATTATCAACTTAGAAATTATAGGAGAAGAAAATAAGAACAAAAAAAAATATGTCTATTTTTTTAAAAAAAATCCAACAAAATTTCTGCAATTTGATGGAGAGTGAGAGAATTTTCAATTGTGTGGAAATTAGATTTCTAATCATTTTAGGAATTATAAGAGAAGAAGAATTAACATAGGATGTATGTTTATCCAAAATCTTCATCTAATAAGTTATTTTTACGTGTACTATGTTGTTTTTTTTGTTACACATGATAATATAATTTAAATTAAAAAAAAAGGATTAGATGAAGAGTCTATTGATTTTAGACTTTGTTGATAACATTTTAGATAAACACAATTGCTATAATTGTAAATCAAATGCTACTTTCTTTCATTACTTGATTTGTCATATTTATCCAAAAAATATGTATATATCTATTCTTAAAATCTAAAAATTTATTAAAATTTCTGCAATTTGGTGAAGCCACTTGGCACAACCATGACGTCTAAGCCCAACTTTTATTTTATATAATATGATATCAACAATACAAAAATACATTCATTCAGCTAAAACAAAACTTTCATCCAACCAAATCAAGACATATCTCAATTTTCATACACTGCCAAAGTCTACCTAAAGCTAGAACTGAAAATGATTTCTTCTGATTAAGTGTTGCTTAGAATTTAATTTGTTTGTCCCAATATGATTCATTGAACCTCAAGAAAAAAACAGTAATATTCCTAATACAATGCTAAGTACCTTAATATTTGCTAATCCCTACTAGCTATCTATTATAGTACATCAATGATTATTGTATCTTTAGATGCAGTAGCACTTAATTGGTGTAGCCTTAATGCAGCTGTAGCTCTTGAACAATGCAATTCAGTATGACAGACTTGTTACCAAGTATTTTTCCTTCTTGGCCTCCTGCTTGATGTTCTGTTCGGCTCCTTCTTCCACAAGCTTCTCTGCAATGAGCTTCTTGTGTGCCAAAAACACCAAACCCTACAAATTAAGCAAACATTTATATACAAATCCCAGATATCAAAACCTTTCTTTAAAAAAAAAAAAAAAAATACAAATGCAACATCTAGAAAAATTCCATAAGAAACATATCAACACCTCTTTTTGGATCTTAAATAATAAAACTTTAAAATCAACCCTAGGCAATTGCCCATTCACTTACAACAAAAGTAGCAAAAGTTATAAAGAATGATATGTCAAGTACAAATTATTTCCTTCTAAAAAAAAAAAAAGTACAGATTATTCCCATATCAACACAAACCTTAGGCTAAGAAATCACTTTGTACATCCCCATCATATTTTTTGCAAGCCCATAAACAACCTCCTTTACTCTTTAGCGCATAAGGAACCATCACTAACCATTCTTTAAAGTCCATGTAGAATTTGAATAAAAAGAACCCAATTTAAAAAGATTAGTAAACCAAAGTTCCAAATTGGACCTAAAAACCACAATTCTATTCCCACTAACAAATAAAGAGATAGGTAAAGGGAAAATCCTAAAATTAAAGTAAAACCATCACTAACCATTCTTTAAAGCCCATGTAGAATTCGATATTCTATGATGTTCCCTAGATTCAACAAAAAAGAATAGAGAGGAAAAAGGAGGCTTGGACATGTTGCTATAATCTTTGGTTTCTATGACAATCCAATGTTGTTATGAAAGGTAAGCGTCTATCTTCTTCAACCAAATTGACTCTTGTGTATCTTTAGCTTTGTATCATTCTTACCGTCAAAATTAATGCCTCTAAATCATGTTACTGGCTAGTGTCACATTCTATAGGATGGAAAGCTAATGTAGCCAAATTTTATTCTTTATTTAACCAAAGCTGGCATAAATTAGATTTTGGGAGCCTTGACATCATTCCAATATTTTGTGGTGTTGTGCTAATTGTTTAAAGGTTGTTGACTCTATAGCTGAAAGTTATAGTGATGAAATTTGAGACCCTAACATCAAAGATAGCATAAGACATTCACTTGTGTTCAGGTTGATTGGTGAGAAAACTGCAAGAAAACATTCCCAAGAAACAAATAAAAGCTTACACAAAACATAATTTAATGGTTCATAAAGAGTAGGGTCCAATTATTCTAAGCTTTCTCATTTTGCAAAATAATAAGAAAACACAAATTAAGAAAAATCATATTTGAAAATAAAATTAAGTTAAAACACAGTAAAAACAAATTTTAAGAACAAATTATTCAAACTCAAAACTAAGGATGATCACTTTACAATGCAACATAGAAGTAGCTATGGTTCTTAGGAATGTCATATTTTCACAAATGATATGCCACAGGCCCACAATGTTAAACAGCATTAATTTGTGCCTTTTAAGATATATTCCTAATTCTTATGAGTAGTTTGTCTTCATTTGATATATTTTATTTCGTAATGCTGAAATTTACCTTCACTTATAGTTCTCACTACTTTAAATATTTGTATTACTTGTCTTGAGCTTCATTTTGGTAAACAGAATGTGTAAAATATTGTAGTTCATTTCATGTTTTCAGCTTATACATGCTCCTTTGGCCACTCCATGATCTGTAGCAAATTGGCTTTGCAAATTGCAATGCCTCAACTCTTATTACATCACCTTTGCCTTTTTCTTCCTTATTCATTATTAAACATTTTTTCCCCTGTATGGTTGTATCAATATTCATATCCCAAAAGTAAAAAATAAACAAATCAAATTGAAGTTTATATGATATCCCTAAGCATTAATAGTGAAACTAAAACCATTCCGAAACTTAACATAGATGAAACAAAACAAAGAATCAAACAAAACACACCAAAAACTCTAATTGAGTTTTATCATAAACGACCCTAGAAAGTAGAAACCCAAATTTTACTACCAGAATTCAATCAACAATAATTCGCACAATTGAGATTCAAATAAGAACACATACCCATTTAGACAACCATTGGTTTCTACCTAGAGGATTTTGGAGTTTGTATTTTCCATGGGGAAACAACAAAGAGGCTAAAAAAAAGGAGGGAGAGCTGCATTGAATGAGAGAGACTTTGAAGGAGACGGTCAGAGGTTTCAATTTAGCTTTCGAAAGAGAGAGAGAGTTTAAAGGAGAAGAGATTTTTTATTTTATTATTATTATTATTATTTTAATAATAATCTTGCTGATTTAGGAAAATGTGAAAGCTTAAATTACTAGTGGGCAAGTTATCAAGAAGTTAAAAAAAAAACTCAAAAAAATATTAGAGATTTTAGTTTTATAGTATGCTAGTCGCTAATCTGTGCAATGCACAAATTTATCTCTTCTTTGAGTAGTTTTTGTTATAGAACATGTGAGATCTTGCTAATAGAGCATGTTCTTAGCGTTCATAAAGCTACTAATAAGAAACATTAGATACAAATATTATATACAATATTTGAAATGTAGTAGGATTCTAGCTAATACGAAGTTGGCTGATGGAAGTCATGAGATATTTATAGATTGAAAGAAAAGAAGAAGAAGAAGAAGAAGAAGAAAGTTGATGGTGAATTTAGTGTGAAGCGTGGGATGTCTTGAAGAGCATAAATCTATTATTAATTACTAATAGTTTAAAAAATAAAAAAGACTTTCTTATATAAAATTCATGGTCAAATATTTCCTGTTGTATGATATAATCTCATTAAAGTAGTCTCAGGCATTAACTTATATTTCTAATTTGTTGCGGCTTAAATTAATAGTAAAATCTAATATTTCCCTTTTGATTTTGCATAGTATATATATATATATATATATATATATATATATTTCTATAAGGCTAATGTGGAAAAATGTGAAAGCTCCAAATCCTACGTGGCAAGCTCTAAGAAACTTAAAGAAAGGTCAAATATTGGTTAAAGACTTCGATTCTATAATATATATAAAAACTAGTCGTTAACTCGTGCAAAGCTAATGTGTATGAAAATTTAAACAATTCTTTGTTTCTTTCTCTTTGATTGTACATTAAGATTTCAGTCTTATAAATTTTTATCCTTGATATGAAACATTAAATTACTAAATATAAAATATTAATCAATCTTAAATTAAAATTAAAATTAGGATTTCAATTCTTAACATCTCCAATTATCCAATAAATGTATGAAAGACAAATTTAAAGAACAACTCGATCAATATTTCTAATAAATTGGAAGACAACTTTAAAGTATTTTTTGCATCTTCTTCCTTTGTTCCTTTGTTGGTGTGAGCTTGTACATTGCACTCAACATTAATTTTCTTAGAACTTTGTAGAATCACCATCTTGTTCACTTGATAAGTTGCTATCACATTCAAGTATCATTGATATAAGTTTGTCAATAAAACACATTGAGAAATGAATTACAACATGTAGAAGTTAAAAATCAAATTTCTGATTTTGCTACATTAAAAAAAAATAAAAAATCACTTTTGTCATTTGATCAAACTGATTTGCTTTGTCAGTTTCTACAACAAAGTCAAATACTTTCTTAACAATGTAGAATTCGAATCTAGACTAATCTCCAAATAAAAAACTATTTATAATATAGTGTTTCTAATTCTAATTCCTAAAATTTTGTGGAGTTGGAATATAATGGGCTGGGTTGGGTATGACTTGAAAACAAGAGAAATAATTTGTTTGGGTCGACGGCTTGTTGATTTCAATTTTTGGGTTGGGCTACGTTGACTTGGGGCTTCACAAATGTATGTGGGCTGGTGTCTGTTGAGGTGAAGTGGTTTGGACCCAGTAATTTTCGGATAGGGCCATTTATTGAGCTGGGTTCGGATTGGGCTAAGGCCTTTGGAAAACTGGCTTAGGATTCTACATGAAATGGGCTTAAGTGAACCAGGTCGATTCTTCAGTGGATTGGACTGACCCACCCACCAAATAAATCGGCTACAGATGATCTATTCCTCCCAATCCGGATTTCTCTTTAAATCCAAGTCCTCCATCGCCAAACTCCTAAAGCCTACAAAAGAAGAAGGAGGTGTGGTCCATGAAAGCCCATATTCAAAATCGTAAGATAAGGAAAAATGACCTGTCATCATCGTAATCTCTTTTTCAAAAATCCAGCTAGCTATTCAAAAATCCAGAGCGCAATCTCTTTTTCAAATTTTTAGAAAACAGTTAGGCCTTGTTTGGCTCTCCCAAATAAAACAAAATAAAAAGGTAAGATCATGCTTCAAAAGAACCATTTTCTTTTCTTTTCTTTTCATCTTTCCCGAAAACCAAACAGTGCACGCATGGTTTAGATGTCAGAGAATAAGACTTTTCTCCCTCTCTCTCTCTCTCATTCAAGTTAAAGATGCAAACTTTAGAGTTTAGAACTTAAAAAAAAAAAAAATACAGAGACAAATAATGAAAATCATAGGGGCTAAACATAATACAGAAATCATGGGAAGCAAAAATTATTCAAACCATTCCTAATCTTATTCAAACTACACACAAAAATATTACATCATACAATCCATATTCCATCATTTAACTCTCCAAAATTCCATCAAGATTTTTTCCAAAATGCATATTATTCATATGTTTATTGTAAAGTCTTGGGAATGCGAGCCGTTAGTTAGGAGCTTGGTACCATTTGTGGTACTTGCAGATTTCTACATGTCATAAAACAAAATTAATTAGCATGTAACAGTAAATAAATTATGTCATAGAGTTGTGAGGTATGCTAATCTTGTAGCTCTCCTATCATAGAGGTTAAGTACGATCGCATACTTTAAAAAATTACAATAAGCCAAACAACTATAGATAAATAGTACCAAAAGAAGCAATAAAGTAGGACAAATTCTTTTATAATTTGAGAAAGATGCTATCTATTCCCTTGGGTAGCTCCATCTTCTCTCCACTTGAAAGTTGAAAGTCCAAGATTAATATAACACAATTGAAATAAAAATAGAATACCATGCCCACCATCAAATAATAATAATAAGGCCAAGTACCAAAGTTTACTAAAGACATATAACATGATATTGCAGCTTCTTCAATGTGTGAAGTGTAAACCCCTCTTTTTATAAGCTTTTGCCACCCATCATTCACTTCTAAAGAATTACTAAAATATCCACCAAAATCTATGATGGTTTTTAGACCCCTTAAAAACACAATTGGATTAACCTAGGTAATTAGCCAAGTTGTTACTTAGTCCAAATTCCAAATCTAGGTTATCACAATCAAACAATCATATCATGCAAAGCAGCGGAAAGATAAATAACACCACGATATGATCACCCAGGAAACCAAATTGATAAAAATCTGGGGAGGATTTAACCTAGTTATTCTCAAGGTAAACTTGAATCCACTATGAAAGAATCGAAGTTGTTCAACATAACTTAGACCACTAACATCCTATTGTTACCCACCAGTAGAAACTTACTAACACGACCACGTGCAAGCTCCGAAGCCATGGACTCTTTCTTTCTTGGATTCTCCAGCAAGTACAAGTAAACCCGCTTGTGTTTCTTTAAGTTCTTATGGCAGCAACTGAATGATCATCAAGTTCTTGAACGAATCTCCTTCTTGATAATCCTAAGCTTGTGTAAAGGAGAGCTTCTCACAGATCTCACAAAAGACTTACACAAACAGCAATATGAGCAACACTAAAACGTGGCTAAGGTTTGTCTTACATACCTAGGGCAAAAATACAAAACCCTAAACGTTTTAAATAAACTAGGGCTGAGTTGGAATTCTGCAGAAAATGCATTCTGCTCGAATTTCGATTGATCGAGCCTAAGCTTTGATTGATCGAACCAGGCCGTAATGCTTTATTAAATCTGCATCAACTTAAATCCAACTTTACATAAATGAACCAACTTTGAGCAAGTCTAAATACGACTAAACATTTTGTTTTGATCATGATTTGTCAACAATACACATTAGAGTTCTAAATAAATAAGATTCTAAGTCTTTAAAACCTAACAAACTCCCAATTTGGAAATCCGTGACAAAACACAACTAAAAGCTCAAAGTTTACAAAGAAAAGCCATTAACATAAAAATACTCATAAAAAACAAATCCAATCCTAACTACTATCCATCAGTTGCAAGTGTAGACAACACCTCAATTGAATCAAACTGTATATTTTCTAAAACACTTAAACAAAATGCATAACCACATATGTGGAAAATATAAGTAAACAAAATAAATTCTTGATTTCAACCAACACAGAATAAAGACATATATCAATGAATAACTCATAAATATAAATCAATAAGCAATTGAAACAAGAAACATATAAAACAATAAATGTATCTCCCCCTATCATGAATAGCCCAACAAAAAGAGCTAAAAAGGAAAAATATACAGTGAAGCAACTAGATACAAATCTAATCTCCAGAAGCTCCAACAAACAAAAATGCTCTCCCCCTAAAAACAAAAACTCTACAAGTGCTTAAAACCTAAATGTACTCCCCCTTTTTGTGATGGAATGCCAAAGGGCAATCAAAATCCATCATCAAAAGGAGGTGGCGGTGAGGATTGTCGAAATTGTGCCAACTCTGCGCGCAAAGCACGGATCTCATCGAGCACGTCCACCAAAATCTGTCCATGAGCTGCCTGAACGGTCAAGACATGATCCAACATATGTCGAATGGCTGAATCATCCGAAGTAGTTGGTGGAGGAACATCAGCATCAGCAGCAGCAACACTAGACGCCTTAGCCGTATTAGCACCTATAAAAGAGGGAGGAGGGGGAATAACACTAGATGATGCACCTCTAGGACGCGTAGGACCAAATCTCAAGTGAGCAGCCCTCTGCCTAAGGAAGGTGGCACCTATGGGAGCTATGACATGAACGGGCTCACCGGCAGGAACATCAGCTAGACCAAGAAATAACAAAATCCTATGAATGAAAATAGGATGGATAAGAGTATGCGCTACGGCAGAACTCCTATGAACTTTGTTCAAAGAACGAAGAAACAGATGTGAAAAGCTGATAGACGCACCAGAAACAAAAGCGTACAAAAACACACATCTCTCAAGAGGGATGGTGTGGAGATGAGAAATAGGCCACAAAGAATGACACGTTATCCTAAAGAAAAGATAGACAATCTCAATAAGCTCAGCAAATGTGATCCGAGGATTAGAACCCCACTAGATAGAAGACCCAGTGATGTATGACATAACATCATCCAAGGGTGGAGACTTCTCATAGGGATAGATAGGCTCCCTAACGACCGGAACCCCAAGAGCATCAGCCACTATTCGAGGGGTAATGGTGAACTTAACATCTCGTATCCAACTCTTAACAAGGGTGTTGGAATCATAAACGTGGTAAGAGAGATTCGAGAAGAACTCTCTAATCAGGGCTGTCAGGGGTGGATGATCTACCTCAAATAAGGACAGCCAACCTCTACTCTCAAGGTTTGCCCTAATGGCAGGATCTATCTCATCTAGCACAACAGAATGCTCAACCTAAATCTTACGCTTACAGTTTAGTTTCTCATAGATCTCTCTGCTTTTGTCATTCCTAAACAACTCACTCCTAGAGGGAGACTCAGAGGAAGTGAAGGGGGTCCTATGGGCTCTAGTCTTCCTAGGCATGGTGCTAGGATAAGGACAAAGACACAAAGCAAGAAAAAAACAAAAACCAAGGGTAGACTACAAGTTAGCACAAAAAAAACAATATATAACAAAAATCTATATAATGTATGAACAGTTTAAATGTCATGATGCATGCTCTAATGCAGTGCAATTAAGTTCAAAGTAACTTCAAAGTCATAAAATTGGCTTTAGCATGGAGTTTCTACCAAGAACCCCAAAAATTTGAAAAACCACTTGTTCAATTTGTAAAAAATTGACCAATTGATCATTACACAAGATAGATTACACAAAATAATTATCAATTGCATCAATTCAACAAGCTAATTTCATCAATTGAAATCAATTTAAACAAAATCCCCAACTTCGGATAAATACAATCCCTAGAATTTTGAATTTCACACAAAATACCGAATTGATCAAATTAAACATCATAGATCATGATTATAACATTATAGGAACAAAACCCAATGATCAATTTCAGAAAAAGTGGCTTGAATCATCAAAAACCCCAACTTGAAAAGTTCCAAAAATACCCAATGAAATGCATGAAAACATGAAATAAAATACAAAAGGAAGGGCATAATGGACTTACTGGCTTATAGAGAGGAAAACCTTGCAAGAAATCCGGAGGAAAACGACAAAAAAATTGTGGGCTAGCCTTGTCCAATTTGGAGAAAAGTTTGAAAAGCTTTTTGAAAAGTAAGTTTGAACAAGTCAAACTCTGATTTTTAAAAACTTGATTCACGATTTTCGATTGATCGAAAATTAGTTTCGATTGATCGAAAATTAGTTTCGATTGATCGAAACAGACAGAGGCTTCCTTAAAAATTTTATAACAATTTCAATTAATGGAAAAACAGATTGGATCAATCGAAGCAAACAGAGGCTCACAAAATTTTTGAGAAATAACACAGTTTTTGAAAATAACAAAGACACATTTTAGAAGCACCTCAAATCATTGAAATTGATGAACAAAATGCATGAGTATGTGATGCAATGTATTTCAAAAACAACTGTTTTAAACCCAGTTTTCCCAAAATTAAGATCATCAAACGTTCTCCATAAATTCTCAAGCATCAAATCTGTTCTGCATAAAAACTCAAAGTATTTGCAAACTTGGTTGGTCAGACTAAAGACACACACAATAACATGTACAATGTTTAGCAAAGAGTAACTTGTGTAGTGTGTGCAACTAGCAAAAGCGTGAGATACATGTGAAGTGATATGTGTATAGCAATTAAACACAAAGTCTACAAAATTCATCATATAGAATTTGAAAGAGACTATTACCAGAAGAGTTACATCATATAACTCTCACATCTCCTAGATCATAAGCTTGCGATCATGTAAGTTTCTTGATTTTGCCTTATATTTTACACACAAATTTTAAATTATTCAGAAACTTATTAAAATAGCCGGGATAATGTAGACACCAATTTTAGCAATTATTTGATTTAGTTTTAAGTCCAATAATGTACACACTAATTTTAGCATTTAAACCGAGGCTACACCTTATGATCTTGTTGTGCATGTGCTACACTTTCTTGAGCACAAAATCTTACAATATGCACTAAGGTGTTCATGATTGGCTAGTGAACAATGGTGAGATGGTTATTTATGCCTTTCTCTAAAGGTTCAAGTCCGATAGTCAAAGACATGTGACTTCAAGATCAAGACAAAGTGATCAAAATCATAAACATCTTTCCTACACAACATGCACTACAAAGCTTTAACTAGTAAAGTGCAATAAGTAAGTTCATCAAAACTAAACAAGGTACAAAAGACATGTTATGTGAAAATAAATTGACCAACCTTGTTTTCAAAAACCAAGAAAATAGTGCAAAACTCAATTTGCTTCCTTTTTCTTCCCTTTTTTTTATTTGAAAAAAAAAACAAAAACAAAAACAACCTAGAATGAAATGCACGAATGTTATTCAATGCAAATCCTAGAAACAAAAAAAAAAAAAAAAAAAAAAAAAAAAAACAATGGTCATAAAGGACAGCAATGAAGCACAAGGACCATGTCAGAAGGACTCAATTAGATTGAGCATTTTGCATCCAAAAATTTTTAGATGCACCACGAGCATTGGAGTTCTTATTCACATGGGAATGATTTCTAACTTTAGGATTGGAATAAAGGTTTAGAGCCTTTACCAATTCACCAATGAGTACCATGGGATCTTGTGCTTGAGGCACAGATACTTTTGGTTTGTTTGCTCTCTTAGCAGCTTGCAGCTTGTAACAGTTTGGACGAATGTGTCCAGACTTTCCACAAAAATAACAAACCCATGCAAGCTTATCATGTGACTTGTCCTTAGAAAGGGTAGGCTGCTTAGGTTTAGACTCTTTCAGTTCAACCCTAATCTTCCTAGGAGGTGTAACTTCTAAGGGTTTGACAACCTCACTCACAACCTCACTCACAGGGGTTTCGGAAGAAGATGAAGGAACAAAGATAGTGGAATTAGGTGCAGACACATTAATGCTTTCTACAAAACCTAACCCAGTTTTGTCAGAACGAGACTTTTGAACACTTAGCATATGATCAAGTTTAGAACTAGCAGACCTATTAGATTGTTCTCTAGCAACAAAAGCTCATGTTCCAAATTCTTAACTTTATCAAGTAAAAGCATGTTCTCAGTCTTCGCATTATTCAAAAGTTCAGTAGCATCAAACAGTTTAACAAGCAATTTTTTTTTATCAAGCTCAAGAGATGCAATTTTCTTCAAGCCTAATTTAACATTCATAACATCCTTTGTAGCAACTTTGCAAAGTTTATTGTAGGCTTTTCGAAGATCTGCGTCCTCAGAGAGTTCCCCATCAGAAGGGTTCTCTTCAACATATATGCTTTCATTGACTACAACAGTAGTAGTGAAAATAATGAAATTTCCATCCTCGTTACAACCAGACTCATAATCAGAAACTTCACTATCACTAAGGATTACAGTTATAGCCTTACCCTTAGACTTCAAGTAAGTAAAACATTCAGATTTTATGTGACCATACCCTTGACATTCAAAATACTGAGGACCCATAGACCTATTAGAAGATTGACCTACTGTTTCTCTAGGTTTATCAGTGTTGTTAACCTTAGTGGGATCATTCTTCCTAAAGTTTCTAGGTTCAACAGTGTTCTTATCTCTTGCCCTTTTGTTGTTGTTTCTAAGTAAATTCCTAAAGTTCTTGGTAAGGTAAGCAATCTCTGTAGTATAGGGCTCATCATCAAATCCACCAACATCAACATCATCAACTGACTTAAGAGCCATTGATTTGGATTTGCTAGTCTTAGGTAGGTCCAACTCATAGGATGGAGTCCACATCCTTGCTTTCAGTGATGGCAATCACCTTGGGTCTAAAATCTTCAGTCAAAGATCTAAGAATCTTCCTAACAATTTTAGGTTGATCATAGATTTCACCCAAGTTATATGTAGAATTAACAATATCATTAAGTTTAGCATAGAATTCATCAAAAGATTTATCATCAGACATCCTAGTGCTTTCAAATTTAGAAGTTAACTGCTGCAATTTGTTGATTTTGACAGCCTTTGTGCCTTCATACACAGTCTAGAGGATATTCCAAGCAGTATGAGCAACCTCAACATTAGAGATTCTCTTAAATTCCTCCATAGAAACAATGTTAAAGATAGCATTCATAACTTTACTATTGAACGTGGCTGCTTCTTTTTGAGAAGTTTGTCACTCACTAACAGGAGTAGTGGGCTTCTCCCATCCGTATTCGACTGAGTTCCAAACTCTCTCATTAATTGATTTCAGGAATGCTTTCATCCTTACTTTCCAATAGGCATAGTTATTCCCATCAAAGTGAGGAGAAATAACAAGAGAATGTTCGTCAAAAGATCAAAAGATCAACAACAAGAGAGCAACCCGCTCTGATACCACTTGATGGTTTTTAGACCCCTTAAAAATCACAATTGGATTAACCTAGGTAATTAGCCAAGTTGTTACTTAGTCCAAATTAACAAATCTAGGTTATCACAATCAAAACAATCATATCATGCAAAACAGCAGAAAGATAAATAAGACAATGATATGATCACCTAAGAAACCAAACCGGTAAAAATTTGGGGAGGATTTAACCTAGCTATCCTCAAGGTAAATCTGAATCTACTATGAAAGAATCAAAGTTGTTTAACAGGACTTGGACCACTAACATCCTATTGCTACCCACCAGTAGAAACTTATTGACACGACCACGTGCAAGCTCCGAAACTATGGATTCCTTCTTTCTTGGATTCTCCAACAAGTACAAACACACCTGCTTGTGTTTCTTTAAGTTCTTATGGCAGCCTGAATGATCATCAAGTTCTTGAATGAATCTCCTTCTTGATAATCCTAGACTTGTGTAAAGGAAAACTCCTCACAGATCTCACAAGAGATTTACATAAATAGCAATATGAGCAATATTAAAATGTGACTAGGGTTTGCCTTATATACTTAGGGCAAAAATACAAAACCCTAAACATTTTAAATAAACTAGGGCTGAGTTGGAATTTTGCAGAAAATGCATTCTGCCCAAATTTTGATTGATCGAGCCTAAATTTTGATCGATCGAACTAGGCCGAAATGCTTTATTAAATCTGTATCAACTTAAATCCAACTTTACATAAATGAACCAACTTTGAGCAAGTCTAAACATGACTAAACATCTTGTTTTGATCATGATTTGCCAACAATACACATTAGAGTTCTAAATACATAAGATCCTAAGTCTTTAGAACCTAACAATCTACAAAGTAATAAACCTGGTAAAAAGAATAATGTACTATCAAATTTTACAATTTAAATAAATTGAATAAATCTTTCAGTCAAATAGAACCACTCGGATTTATGGAGAAACAAAAATCACATAAAAATGTATCATTAAAATAAACAAAAGAAAAAAAAAATCTAGTTTCAAGATTTTTTTTCCTCTTTGCTATTAGTTGCAAGTTGTTTCTCTATGATTGAATTAGGGATTGAGTTCAAGATCTGTGATTGAATTAGGGATGTTTAATTTTATTTGGGATTTTATTTTGAATGAAAATTGACAATTGAAAATTTGAAGGAATTTGAAAATATGGAAGGTGATTATGTATGTTTAATTTTATAATATGTAAAGTTGTGATGATTGAATTTGAAAAAGGTTCTTACATATTACCTTCAGATGCACGGGATAGTTTAATAAAAATTATGCATTTCGATAAAAATAATAATAGAGGAAGTTTGGTCAAAAGTACAAACTTCATCTTACATTGCCACTTAAAAAAACACTATGTTGTTATTAAAAAAAAAAAAAAAAAACACTTTGTTCCTCAATAATAGGAGACATATTAGCTCACTGCCATTACAGATTGGCAACTAAAATCATTCTCATGCTTCAAGTTCATAATTTATGTAAAATAATAAATTTTAAATAACATCTTAAGTTTCACTATTGCAACTGAAACCTTCATGATTGACTCTTTAATATGTTTACAATTAGTCATTAACAGGAAGATAAATACTGTCATATGTTCATCAAAACAAGATAAACACGGGCACCACATAACCAAGTATGTACTTAGAAAAGCATTCCAATATATATATACACACACCTAAAAGGCTACAAACAACCTTCATGACCAAAACATTAGACTTTAAATCTAAAAAAAGACAATGAATAGGAAACCCAATAGAGTCAAAATATGTTCTCTACAAAATATGCTCGTGAGTGAAAAGAAAGAGAAAAGTGAGATTTTGACTGGAGAGGATAAAATTGAGGTGGACAGATCCGTCCAATAATTTTAACCATGGGTGACGATATTAAGGAAGTGGACTATTGAAAAGTACAAACAAAACGACAGATGTAACAGGTTATGCCCCGGACGGAGAAAAAAGGAAGACGGATAGACCCTCAATAGTAGACAGGTTCAAATTAAACGGATGCAGAGGAGACGGGTAGTAGAGCCACGTGGCATCTACGTGGCCTAAGTGGTCTCCAAGAAACTTCAAATGGAAACATCTTGTGCCCTACAGCTAACCCTAATCAAGGAAATCTCTATATGGTAAGAATCTCGTAAAATACGTGTATTTATGAAGATCTTCCCTACAAGGAAACATCTTCTTCGTCAAGAAAGCCAAGGTCGGTTCTATACTACTATAAAAACCCAAACCCTTAGAAACCAAGGTAAGCATAATTTACCCCAACTCTGGCACTCTAGAGTTGTGAAAGTTATCTAACTTAACTTTCAAATGGTATTTGGCCGGTACCACACCAGTACTCTTTGTAAGGTCTTCTTCTTCTTTGTTGTGCAGGTCTTGTCTAGAGCACGTGAGGATCGTGCGACTTACTAACAATTTTCGGCATCATCAATTGGAACTGTCTGTAGGGAAAACGTAGTAGAAGCCATACTATCACTTCTCGGACAAAGAGTTGTATAGTGCTCACTTGCTCGATGGCGACCAACAACAACAAGGGAGATGAACCATGCACTGCCCTTGAAAGACAGGTACAGACCTTAGCCCCTGTTGTGGAGCACCTTACTGGGCAAAATTATGACCTAGAGGAACAGTTGCGTCAAAGGGATGCTAGGCCCAATAGTCACGAAGAGGTGCAAGAGGGCACCATCGCCGAAAGGAGGGACCGCGAAGGACCAAAAGGCAGCAGTGCCCCAAGTAGACGAAAGTGACAGGATACCAGCCGTCCATTTGTCACAGATATGGCACCACCACATATGGTCGTGGAGATGCAAATGATGAAGGAGAGGATGAATTTCATGATGAACGCCCTTAAGGGGAGTGTCAAACGACCTTGACAAGTTGGTTCACTGGATAGACTCATTGTTCACGGCACCCATCACTTCATTCCCCTTGCCTACAAAGTTCTGAATGCCGCAGATAAAGGCCTATGACGAGTTAAAGATCCCTTAGATCACCTAGAATCTTTCAAAACCCTGATGCACTTGCAAGGTGTAGTAGATAAGATCATGTGTAGGGCCTTTCCCACTACGCTGAAGGGCCCCGCAAGGATATGGTTCAGTAGGTTGACACCAAATTCCATCAGTACCTTCAAGGAGTTAAGCACACAATTTACTTTACACTTTATTAGGGGGCACATGTATAAGAAGTCCATTGCGTGCCTAATGAACATCAAGCAACAAGAAGATGAGACGTTGAGATCTTATATAACCCGCTTTAACAAGGAGGCTTTCTCGATTGATGAAGCTAACGACAAGATACTAGTGGCTGCATTTACCGATGGGTTACAGAAAGAGAAGTTTCTGTTTTCCTTATACAAAAACAACCCAAAAACCATATCGGATGTACTTTACATGGCTACTAAGTACATGAACACGGAAGACGCATTGCTAGCCTAAGAAAAGGGAAAGACAAGAAGATGCATGACAAGATAGGGGGCGGAAGATGGCTAAGATTGGAGATCGGCAGGAAGATAGGCGCTCCAAACCCCCTACTAGGAGGTTCATAAGCTTCATCCTGTTGACTGCCCTAATTAACCAAGTCTTGATACAGATCAGGGATGAAGGAGCCTCGACGTTTTTTGGCAAGCTGAAAGGAGATCCTAATAAAAATTCCAGAGACAAGTACTGCCATTTTCACTGTGATCACAGTTATGATAGATTCAAATGCTAAGACTTAAAACAGCAAATAGAAGCTCTTATTAGACAAGGAAAACTACAATGGTTCGTCAACAAGAAAATGATGGATCCACCACAAGAGTAGGTTGCCCGGAGGGAGAACGAGCATCCTAGGCCTCCCCTAAGAGATATAAGGATGATCGTAGGGGGAACCACATCTTCCAGTTCATCTAGGAAGGCACATAAAACCTACCTATGGATGGTTTAGAACGTCCAACTGACGGTCATCATCCCAAAGATGGCACGGATAACAACCCTGTAATTGGGTTCATAGAGGAAGATGCTCGGCGTCCCTACCACTCACACGACGATGCGCTCGTGGTTAGCATATGGGTGGGGCACTACAACACCCATTAGGTCCTTGTAAACAATAGGAGCTCTGCTGATATCCTCTACTACCTAGCGTTCCAGCAAATGAAGATTAAAAGAGAACGGTTGGTTCCAACCAACGCATCACTCGTTGGATTTGGAGGGATAAGGGTATACTCCCTTGGTGTGTGGTCACTTTGCCCATAATGGTCGATAATTACCCTCAACAAATCACCAGGGATGTCACGTTTCTGGTTGTTGGCTATTCCTCCGCTTACAATGCCATCCTAGGCCGTCCTACTCTTAATTCATAGAAGGCTATAACTTCAACTTACCACCTAATGATCAAGTTCCCAACCGAGTACAGAGTGGGAGAGGTACGAGAAGACCAAGTAGCAGCATGCGAGTGCTACATTGCCATGTTAGAGATGGATGACCATTTACAAAGCATGTGTGTAGAAGAGCAGCAGATAGTGGTAGAGCCCATAGAAGGGTTGGAATTGGTATCTCTCGACCATTCTAGGCCTGAGCAAATAACCATGGTCGGCACTCTTTCCAGCCCACCAATCTGCCAAGCACTCACAACCTTTCAAAGGGAGAACCAGGACATCTTTGCCTGGGGCCACAAGGACATGCCCAGAATTGATCATTCAGTCATAGTCCACAAGTTGAATGTATCACCCTCTTTTACTCATATCCGTCAGAAGAAATGGGTGTTCGCGTAGGAACGAGACAAGGCTATAGCAGAAGAGGTTCACAAGCTGCAGGAAGCAGAATTCATACGAGAAGTGTACAACCTTGACTAGCTAGCCAACGAAGTAGTGGTCAAAAAGGCCAATAAAAAGTGAAGGATATGCGTGGACTTCATAGACTTGAATAAAGCATGCCCCAAGGATAGCTACCCACTCCCACAGATCAACGTCCTTGTGGACTCAACAATGAGACCCTAGTTGTTGAGCTTCATGGATGCATTTTCTAGATACAACCAAATCAAGTTGGACGAAGCCGATTAGGAAAAGACGTTGTTCGTAACCAGTCAAGGCTTCTTTTGCTATAAGGTGATGCCATTTAGACTCAAGAACACAGACATCACATATGAAAGGACTAATGAACAAGATGTTCGCACATTAGATTAGGAGGAATGTGCAAGTCTACGTGGACGACATGCTGGTAAAAAGCATACGGAAAGACGACCATTTGGACGACCTCAAGGAGACGTTCAATACCCTTCGTTCTTATAATATGAAGTTGAATCTAAACAAGGGTGCATTCGGAGTGATAGTAGGAAAATTCCTGGGATTCATGGTGTCCCAAAGAGGTATCGAGGTCAATCTAGATAAGGTACGGACCGTAATGGAGTTGAATCCGTCGAAGAACATCAAGGAAGTATAGAGTCTCAACGGCAAGGTAGTTGCACTGAACAGGTTCATCTTAAGAGTAACAAATATATGCCTACCTTTCTTCTGCACACTGAAAAAGTCCTTTAAGTGGACGGACGAGTATCAATGGGCATTCGAGGACTTGAAAGCATACCTTTCTTCCTCGTCGTTGCTGAGCCCATCCAAACTAGGAGAAGAATTGTTCCTCTACCTAGCCATCTCCCCCGCTGCTGTCACCATAGCTTTAGTGAGAAAGGAGGATAAGGTACAGAATCCCGTATACTTCATAAGCCGAGCGCTCTGAGGCACAGAAGAGAGGTACCCTCCAATGGAAAAGCTAGCCTTCGCCCTAGTAACCATGGCCTGCAAACTCAAACCATACTTTCAGGCACACACAGTGATTGTTCTGACGGATAAGCCCCTACAAAGAGCAATGAGCAGCCCTAAAGCCACCGGATGGATGACGCTATGGGCGATCAAGTTGAGCAAGTTTGACGAACAATATTGCCCACGTATAGCCATGAAGGGACAGGTAGTCGTTGACTTCATCATAGAATTCACCAACATAGAAGGCTAAGGGGCAGAAGAGTATCCTCAATGGAGTATCCACATGGACGTGTCATCTAATAGACACCTACTCCATTCCCAAGAAAGGGACGAGATAAAATGCATGGTCCGACCTGATTTCCCTACTACCAATAACGAAACGGAGTACGAAGCTTTAGTAGCAGGGCTGGATCTCGTCAAAGCAGTAGTAGCCGCAAGTGTGGTCGTATATTGTGACTCTCAGGTAGTCACGAGTCAAGTAAATGGCAACTACGAGTGCAAGAGCGAATGGATAAAGAAGTACCTGGAGCAAATGAAGAAACGAATTAATGACCATCAAGCAATTTTTGTTCAAATCCCAAGGGAGGAGAATGAACAGGCAGATCATCTTGCCAAGGCTGCATCAGCAGAACATATGCTTATCCCTAGTCAAGTAATGTCCTTTGTTCAAGTCTCACCATTAATAGATGACGTCAGTGTGCAGGAGATAAGTTTCGAGAGCAACTGGACCACACCAATAATATCCCACCTAAAGGACGATATGTTACCTAACGGAAAAGAGGTGGCTAGGAAGTTAAAGGTTCAGGCGGCACTATTCATGCTGATTAAAGACATTCTGTACAAAAAAGGCTTCTTTCACCTGTACCTGATATTCCTTGGCTTCAAGGAGCTAGACTCCACAAAGGAGTCTATGGAAACCATTCCAGATCATGGTCTTTAGTGCATAAACTGATTTGGGTGAGATACTATTGGCCAACCATGCAGAAGGATGCCCACGCATATGTCAAAGCTTGCAATAAGTGTCAGAGGTATGGCAACCTCATCAGACAACCGTCGGAGGAGATCACCCCAATGACGGCCCCATTGCCTTTCACTTAATGGGGGTTGGACATCATGGGCTTGTTTCCAACAAGAATCAGACAATTGAAGTTCCCAGTGGTTGGCATAGATTACTTCACCAAGTGGGTGGAAGCTGAAGCCCTAGCCACCATCATAGAGAAAAATGTGCAAAGTTTTGTATGGAGGAACATCATCTGTAGGTACGACATACCTAGAGTACTAATCTCACACAATGGGAAGCAATTCGACAACTACTCATTTAGAGATTTTGCTCACAGCTAGGGATCAAGAATCACTACTCGTCACCCACCCATCCTTAGGCCAATAGATAAGTTGAGGTCACAAACTGATCCTTGTTCAAAATTATCAAGACTCAGCTCGAGAGGGCAAATGGTATGTGACCAGAAGAGCTAGCAAGTGTTTTATGGGCATATAGGATGACAGCAAGGAAACCTACAGGAGAGACACCATTTCGACTAGCATATAGAAGTGAGGCAATCATCCCAATTGAGATCGGACTCATAAGCTACAGAGTGGAAAACCAAGAAGAAAGTAGGAACGATGAAGCTATTCGCTTGCAGCTTGACTTGATGGATGAGGTCAGAGCAACGGTTGAACAAAGATTGGCACATTACCAGAATCTCATGGCCAAGCACTACAACTCAGAGTCAGAGGAAAGGATCGCTTCACAAAGGGTCCCTACAGGATCGCTTCATGGCAGAGGAAAGAAACCTACCACCTGGAGACGCTAGACGGGCAAAAGTTACACCACTCATGGAATGCGAAGCTCCTGAAGAAATACTACTAGTAAAGAATAGCACGGACAACAACACTCCTCATTTCTAGTTTATTTCCTTTTAGTTAATTCTCATTATCTACAGTACTTTTAAGCCCAAAGGGCAGTTTTTCTTTTTTCAAGAACAATTTTGTTTTATGAGCATATTTATTACAATACGAGGAGTTATTCAGACATGTCATGTGTGTGCTATCTACACTACAAAAATTATTAAGTCTATAAAAAGGACAGATTCACCCCAAGGGGTGAGTTAAAATTAGTAATCTATAAGTGGACGGGTTCATCTCAAGGGGTGATTTAAAATTATTAAGTCCATAAAGTAGACAGATTCACCCAAAGGGGTGATCTAAAATTATTAAGTCCATAAAGTAGACGGGTTCACCCCAAAGGGTGATTTAAAAATTATCAAGTCCATAAATGGACGGATTCGCCCCAACGGTAATCTAAAATTATCAAGTCCACAAATGGACGAGCTCATCCTCAAGGGTGATCTGAAATTATAAGTCTATGGACGGGTTCATCCCAACATGAACACCAAGGTAACCAGGAATACCCAGGTCTCAATAAGTCCTTAAAGGGACGAACACATCCTAAATGCCAAGTACAAGGTAGACAGACAAAAACGTGTCTCAAAGATAGGAAACAAAATTTTTTATAAACCAAATATAAGCAATAGATAAAAGCCTTTGAAAGGGCAGATGTTTACATACAAAGCCCAAAAAACGATGGGCAACGGTAAAAACAATAAAGAAATTTTCCTCCCAAAAGATTCACACACTTAAAAAAGAAAATATACATAAGTTAAACAAAAATAAATCTACTGCTGGTTAACTAGGGTCTCTCTGTCCTTCACTTCGACCATCTGATTCCCTTCAAGTGGACAAAACTCCTCCTCGACGAATTTAGTCTAATCATTTTGAGAAGTAGCTTCCTTATCACCTTGAGGGTCGGTGGTGTCATTTACAAACAGCTCGTCGGTGCCCTTGGAGTCTATAGGACGGGCTAGGGTCTAGCCTTCGGCATTGACAGGAATATGGGATAGGTCCAGACTTGGGAAGGAAGCCTTGACTTAACAGAGGCAGCCATCAAAGCCGTCAGCAAAAGAACCGCCTAGCTTGACTAAGAGAGTGTCAGAGTCGCGGTATTCCTTTATTGCATCCTCTTTAGCCTAATGGAGTTGCTTCTTGGACTTGGCGATTTCATCCTTCTTGTCCTTAAGCGCTTTTTTTAGTGTCTCCGTTTGCGCCTTTGCCTCTTCCAGGAGCTTTCTCGTCAGATTAAGGTTGTTCTCCTGGACGACCTTCCTAGCCTTTTGCTCTCTCAGCTCCACCTCTGTCGCCTTCGCCTTCGCCTTCGCCCTCACACAATCTACCACCATCGCTTGGGACATGCAAGGGTCCATCAGGCCCTTCATCATAAGCACCCCTTGCAAAAACCAAAAACAAGGGTTAGAAAGAATAAAGAAACAACATGACGGAAGGGAAAGGAAGACGGACACATGCCTGAGCTAGATTGAAGAGACCCATCTCCCCCATGGCCTCGGTTGAATGGTTGCCCAAGTCCTCATAGTCATCACTCTTGATAGTAGACAAAAACTGCTTAAGGGCATAGTGAGGGTCTTCACGAAAGAGGGTGGGGCATTTCTTGGTGACGGGTCCTGACCCGTCATTAAGCCTTTACCCTTCTCCTGGATAGGTGGAGGAGGCAACTTTCCTTCCTCAGGAGTAACCCCAGCAGACCCTACTGCCACTTTAGGCTTCTTAAGCAGACGGTCGGTCTCGTCTAACGGTTTCCTCTTGATGGACAGGTTAGACGGACTTGTTCCCTCCTTCTTCTGTGCAGCCGCTTGTTGCTTGATGTAAGCCCTCCTCCTTTCCATTTTTGAATAAGATAGATGAAAAAAGAGTTAGGTAAAACTACTATAAATTTAAAAGGAAAAGTAATATGCAATGGACTTACGTTGGCGCCTTTGACTATTATGACAACGAGTAGCTGCGGTAGGTTCAAGACCCTCGCAATACCAATGGATAGTGTCCAAGGTAAATAGCTTCACCCACATTCTATCTGACAACTTGGTCTTGAAGATCTGCTCCAAGAAACTCCACTGCTCAGGAGCAACCTCTGTACAGTCTTGAGTTGCAATAGGAGACAGTCAGGACGTCATATGAAACAAGTAATAACAAACAAAATTTAAGACAAACGGACACCTATCAGATGGGGGCATTATACCCCAAGTTTTTTCCACTGGCATGTACTCCTGATCGTCGGGGTGACACATCTAGTCGTCCCCTTGAAGGAAGAAGTACCGACTCTTCCAGTTCCTGTTTAAGTCAAGGGTCTCACACTCTAACCTAAAGGATGGCTTCCTTGGTAGGAAACTATACATCCCCCTAGACTAGACGATCTCAGATGGACGATAGCAGTGGAAGAACTCCTCCACGATCATTCTGTGTGCCCCGTTAATTAAGACTCCATACATGACTTCCGCACCAAGAAAGACTCTCCAAGCATTCAGAGAGATTTGGGTGATGGCCAGTTCTAGGTATTGAAGAAGACGATGGTGAAGAGCGCTTAAAGGGAACCTAAGTCCCGCTTTAAACATTTGCTAGTACACTCTGACGTCTTTGGCACCCTGGTATTAACACTTTTCAAATCTAAATAGTAGATAGATTGGGATGCTGACGAGAATCTGGTATTTTTCCCTAAGGGTATCGAAGTGCTTTTTCCTGATGTTAGAATTAAAGTTGTTCACCGTCCATAACGAAAGAAGAATGAACTGCCTAAAGCCATCAGGGCCTATGACAGATTGGGTGATCCTCGTCGTTTGAGTCACCCTCTGTCCCGTCCACGTCGAAGTCCTCATCCTCCATCGCAGAAGGTGAGTATCATCATAGAAGGTGCCAGGGTCATCCTGACCTAATGGATACACCTCATTGTAGGCCGCCCCTTCGTGGACACACAATTGATCACTCGACGCCTCACTAGACATTTGTCACCTACATGTGATGGATAAAACCCTAAGACTCTACAGGTCTACATAGTGGATGGACATGCAATATTTAAGAGAAGCAAAAAGAGAGTTCAACATAAGACAAAGAATACTTACAGATAAATGATGCAAAAAGACGACAAAGAAGGCATGGAGGACGATCACACCAAGCATTCTGGTAGGAGACGGTAGCACTCTGATTGGAAATTTGAGGTAGAAATTAAAAAATGAAGGAGAGAGGCGAACTATATATAGAGGAAACAACACAGAAGACAAAGAGACGTTTCGGTCTGAGTAACCAACCACTAGAAGTGTGACACGTGTCCCTCCTGCATCAATGACCCTAGGCTAGGCTGTCAATCAAGGTGCATTCCCCAAGGGTTGATTCAAACCGTCACTTTATGAGCTCATTTGCCAAGATAGGTGACGGGCCCATAGAGTGAGGGGGCAGTTGGAGAGGATAAAATTGAGGTAGACGGATCCGTCCAATAAGGTTAACCATGGGCGACGATATTAAGGAAGTGGATTGTTGAAAAGTACAGATAAAATGACAGACGTAATAGGTTATGCCCCAGATAGAGAAAAAAGGAAGACAGATGGACCCTCCATAGTAGACGGGTTCAAATTAAACAGAAGCAAAGAAGACGGGTAGTAGAGCCACGTGGCATCTATGTGGCCTAAGTGGTCTCCAAGAAACTTCAAATGGAAACATCTTACGCCCTATGGTTAACCCTAATCACTGAAATCTCTATATGGTAAGAATCCCGTAAAATATGTGTATTTATGAAGATCTTCCCCATAAGGAAACATCTTCTTTTCCAAGAAAGCTAAGGTCGGTTCTACACTGCTATAAAAACCCAAAGCCCCCAGAAACCAAGGTATGCATAATTTACCCCAGCTCTGGTACTATAAAGTTATGAAAGTTCTCTAACTTAACTTTCAGAGGGTATTTGGCCGGTACCACACCGGTACTCTTTGTAAGGTCTTCTTCTTCTTTGTTGTGCAGGTCTTGTCTAAAGCATATGAGGACTGTGTAACTTATAGACAATTTTTGGCATCATCACTGACCATTAAAGTTTGACGCCTGCAAGTACAAAGAACAGTCAAAAAGGGATTGCAGAACAAAGCCAGGTAAAGAAGAATATTACAATATAATAAGAGAGAAATCCAATGGACTTGGGGACTGGGTTTGACTCTTTCATTATAGGTCTGCCTTTGAAAAATTAGAGAAAAGCAATGGTGCCACTGTTACTCGCAGTCCTATAGTTTTACTCCATTCTAGTTTTTTATTTTTTATTTTTATTTATTTATAAAATCAAGATAACAGTTAAGAAAACTCACAGAAAAAAGTAGCCAAAGCCAAAAGGTGAATTGCAAAATACCTATCTAATTTCCAATCTTACTTTATTTCCATATTTTTAAGGATCAGATAAGCAAAAGATGGATTGCAAAATACCTACCATGCGTATATGGTATGCTTAAATCTTGAAGCCTCTATTTAAATGATGCTACAATGCGTTTAGGGCTTCTTTCCTGTGTCTAGAGAGAGTTAGAGACAGATAGGCAAATATAAGGATCATCTTGTAGAACAATTTCATTCATCAATTTACTTTTCAAACTTGAGAGAAAGGTAAGGTCTACGAGAGGCAGTTGAAGAGAGAAATAGGATGACAATTGAAGGTTTGCTTAAAAAATAGAATGAAAAGAAAAAGAAAAAGAAAATAGTGGTGATGTAGAAATTTGTAAGAGCTCCAAAGCCTATCTGTCAACTTCTCATGAGGTTAACAAAAAATCAAAGTCTTCAGTTATATTGTATTTATAGATGATATAGACTGGCCTTATTGATTGTGCTCCACGAGTGCATGAGGCTCTATGTTTCACATAATTGATGCACACTTTTAAAGGCTTTTTAGTTTTTTTTTTTTCCTTTTAAGGACTCCCTAATGGTTTCTATAGGCATATAGCTTCAAATTAAAAGAAAGTATTCTTTAAAAAACCTCAAATACTTGAATAACATGAAACTAATAGAAAATGTTCAATGTAGTGGGCATATTTTATTAAAAAATAAAAAATAAAATAAAGATTCAATAGCTTGGGCTTCTAGCATGCAGATGAAGAATTTAAACAGAATCTTTGTGTTAATTTGGTGAGACACTTTGAAACAACATCATTCTAAAGAAAAAGAAGGAAAAAAAGGAAAAAAGGAAAAGAATCTAAAGAAATTTCTAGACAGCCATTAACATAAGCCAAAATGAAGAAGTAAAAATGAAAGGAACCAAAAGAAATATCTCATTTGTCATATTTTTCTCAAAAAAGTAAATGTGAAATTATTGAATACAAAAAAGAAAAAGAAAAAAGAAAGAACAATTTGACATCAAAGAAGAGAAATAAATACCAAACAAATAGAAATTGTCATGTGGCAAGAGACAACCAAATACATATTTGTGGAGTTAGGATTTCACCCTATAGGTGTTAATTGGATGTTGGTGAGATATTGAAGAAGTGGGATCGGAGCTAGTGGCTTGAAACATCATCGCAGCTATGTTGTGCCCTTCTTGATTTGGTGGAAGCATGATGTCAAGAGCGTAGTTGATTGGTTGTGACAGTAACATCTCATTATCACAAATATATTTTTGATGATTTGAGAGACATTTGATATAAGAAACGAAAGCAAATATTTTAAAACGGTAATTGAATATAAGATATAGGAAAATTAAAAAAAAAAAAAAAAAAGGTAAGTTAAAGTAGAATATTTGCTTATATATTCTTTTGGTTTAGTGTCATAATTTTCCATTTTTCACAATTTGAGATTTACACGCCTGTCTACTAATCTATATATACTATAAAAACTGAAGCCTCTGATCAATATTTGACTTTTTTTAGAACTCTCACATTTTTACACATCAGCATTATTAAAAAGAAAAAAAAAACTATTTTTATAAAATCGAAAAGAAAAAAACTATTTTTATAAAACTGAAACTACCCATAAATATCAGCTAAAAAAAAAAAAAAAAAACTAAAGCCTGAAATTTTCCATAATTTTGAAACTAAAACAAATTAATGAAGCAATAGTGCAAGGGCAAAATCTCTCCTTTCGATAAAACCAAACCTAGCACCTCTCCTTTCAACATTACTCACCAAATGAAAAATCTCTACACTCTCTCAAACGCAAACCCAAACTCCTTCACAAAAAGCTTGCAAGGGCATGACCATGGGTGCCTACGTTTTCAATCTTTGACCCGACCTCCATATCAGTCCATTCTCTCTGGGTATTTCTCAATTAATCTATGACTAATCTCTTTTCCTGTTGTCTTTAATTAGGTTTTCTATCAATTTAAGGATTTCATCTTTAATTAGGTTTTTTTTTTTGTCAATTTTGGAATTTCAATTCCTAACCCTTCTCTCTCTCTCTCTCTCTCTCTCTTCTTCTTTTTTTTTTTTTTTTTTGGTTGTTGAAGTTAGGAAAACACTCATAGAAAACCAAATTCTACTAGCTTTGTAAGAAAGTGGAGATAGTATTGAAGAGCCTCCCAACCCTCAATATCTAACAACAATCCTACAAGTTTTGCTTTACCTTCAATTTTTGCTTTATTTTGCTATCTAGGTTTTTTAGCACATCTGATTTAGCTTAGCTTAATCGTTTGTTTGATTGAATAATTATTTGGGCACCTAAAACGTCAGCCTTCTTTGTCTCCACATAGTCCCTTGTATTTTTTTTTCAAACATTCTACCTTCTGTACAAATTCATGTCTTTTTTGTTTTGGTCTGTCTCTAATTGTAATACGTAGGAAGAAATTTTATGTTCTCAATTGGGTTGTAGCTTTGGTTTTGTTTTGTAGTAGAAATTGTAGTGAAACTCCAACAATTATTCTTTTTAAGCTATTCTAGTAGATGAAACACATAAAAATCTTAATTAAAGAGATATGTGAAACACACAACTTATTTATCAACTTTAGATTTGTTATTCTGTATATTTTTGTCAAGTGGTAGGTGTTTGTTGGGTATTTAGAGTGAAGTTCAATTGTGGAATAACAAGATGCCTATATTTTGGAGGGTTTAATTTAAGATATTATTTAAGTTTACGCCAATATGCATGTTTTTCATGCATGATTTAATATTAGTAGGTTGTGTACTTTTGGTTTCTAAGGTTTTACCCTCAAAAAATATTTTTGAATTCAAAGTTATAGCATTATGATCTATGTAAAGTAGTAAAACTATTGATTTTCATATAAATGTTTTGTGGTCATTGGTGAGCTTCATTAATTTTCATATGAATGTTTTAATGAACCTATATGAATTAATTAGATTATTTTGCCCATTTGTAAGTAATTAGCTATTTGAACTAAATTTGGAATGATGTCCAAGTGGCTATCAAGGCTATTGGAACATTTAAAGCCAACTACAGTTGCTAATGGAGATGTGATTTTCAGTGTGAAAAGTAAAATGTTGGAAAGTTTCATTTAGTTTCCATTTCTTTTGTAATGTATAAATCATTAAATTGTATTTGACATTCATGAGCTTATAACGTGGTAAATAGTGCTTATGAACCATTGGTTAAGGTGCCTTACTAGGCTCTTAAAAATTATGTGTGAAAATGTGAAAGAAAATATATGTACAATGTGTTTGTGTATATATATATACACACAAATGTAATCTTTAGTACAATTATTTATTTTAACTGACATTACTCATAAATGAATTGCATGAGGTTGATTATTTGTTTTTGGCACATTACCAATTATTTTAACTCTATTTTTTAGTGTTACATTTTGCTAGAGGCTTTTGTTTCTTCAAATTCCAAACCAATTGATAAGGGAAATTAAGGTATCAGTGGGGTGAAAGTTTTATTTTTAGAGAAAGAGCTGAAAATTAGTAGTGTCATCATTGTCATGTAATAGAAAGTTCCAAGCTCACGCTGCAAATTGTGCTTAAGTTCTTAAATGGTAGGGTTTAACATGGGTTCCAAACCAAGGATCAACTTAAGGATTGTGTGATTGTGTCTAAAATTGTAGTTTTTAGATAAGTTTAATTGATTTTGATTGCTCGAATTTATTTGTCCTAAAGTAAATGTATCAGAATAATACTTTTTGGGTTATTGATATTGTTGGGTTCCTTAGAATAATGGTAAGAACTCTAAGCCATATGGGCATGGTCGTAAGAAAATGTTTGCTCTACTCTCTGCCCTCTACAACACTCCAATACGTAACATTGGTTACAAATTTTTGGATTGGATATTAGCTTTAGGATGTTGATTATAATGACAGAATTTTGTATAACCTTATACACATTCTTATGCAATGACCACATAGCACTTCTTAAAGCTTTTGAAGGATGGAAGGATGCAAATCATAATGGAAAGAATCCTATCACCTTGCAAATGACAAAGGATAGGAGAATGCAATTTGTAGATCTATTTAGCATTGGCTTTGTAGGAAAATTTATGAGTGCTAATGTAAGCTCTTTAATATTTTCAAATTTTAAAGCATTTGATTTGTTAAAATCTTATAGTTACTAAAAACTTTCATGTGCATCGCAGAGGTTAGCGAATGATATTATCTATTTTCTAACTATTAATACAACTAGAAGTGTCAGAAGCTAACTACAAAAAATGAACAAATCTACACATGAACATGTGATTTCAATGCTATTTCGATGTTCATTTTTTCCTTAGGACCATACAAAGCTTACTGTCATGTTTCTCTCTTTATTCAATTAAAACACATGCACACTGCTTTTATACAATAGCTTGAAACAATTTTTATTTTATGCGTGCTTCTCTCTTCTATTCAATTAAACAATACGCATAGCGATTATTATTTTGGACAAAGAAAAAGACATTCATTAAAATGAAAAAAATGTGTCAATACAAACAAGTGTGAAGAGTGATATAGAATAGACTATACATGCCTTCTTGGAACAGCAGGGGCACCATAAGTCTCAAGGCAAGATCAAGGGGGTGCTAGTAGTGGCCATTAGGGCAACAATGTCGGAATTTCATGAAATTTGGCAAGTTGAAGGGAAACGTCATTCTAATCCAGACTAATTATATGAGTGTCTCCTAAATTTAGGCAAATTCCTTTGTTAAAGCCTTGAAAATAGTGTTTTTGCTATTTATAGTAATATTTGTTTTTCCTTAAAACTTTTAGTTTTAAAGTTATAATAAGGTCCCATCTATTTTGGGACAACACTTAAGATCAATAGTTTATGATTTTTGCATTTAAATCAATTTTTCCATTTTTGGTAAATTTTAGAATTTTGTCACCTAATCGCGTAATTAGTGAGAATTAGGGTTTTGGACGTTTCCTAGTCATCCTAGGGTTTACTTTTCAGTATTTATATGTTTTGTAGCTATTAGAGGCAAAGCAGACTATTATAAATAAACACAGACTTTTGTCAATTTGCTTCTTGGGTGGATTCTAGTTTTATCACATTGTAGATTCAAGGAACCCCTCATGGATTCGAGGTTTACTACCTAGAAACTAATAGTTTAGTTTTTGTTCCATCAAGAGAGTATTGTATGTGCTTTCTTCAGGCTTCCACAATATCAAAGAGAAAACATTTCAAACACCAAAATAAATAATATAAATAAATCCTTAAAAAGGGAAAAAAA